>NC_143585.1:153500047-153654884 GCF_048544385.1 Mastigoproctus giganteus
TTTGTTTTTCACTCCCTCTTTGAGGAAATTATTATCAAATTTGTTACCATGTATTAATATGCTAGTTCTAAGTGAAGTGACATGCTATGTAACCAGAACTTGGAAATGTAAGTAATATTGAAAAAAAAAAAAAATTTGCTCATGTCAAGAAAAATAGTTCGGGCATATTTAACAAAGCAATTGACTTGCTCTTTCACCAGAACCATAGGAAAAATAATAATAATATAGTTTCAGCTGAATTATCAGCTTTTTGTTAGGGTTGATAGGGATGAATTGTCCATTTTTTGATAAGGCTTAATAATGAAAAGATGACTTAATAAGGTAAAGATGGATTTTTGATCAAACCGTGTGGGTGCCTCCGTAGCCAGGTGGGCAGGAGCAGCAGTGCGTAGCACACACTTCTTGATTCGACCGGGGTTCGAGCCCGTGACCACCAAATACGGAGGGTGTGGAAAGGTCAGGAAATGACCACTGCATATCCCCTGAGCAATATGGCCTTAGTTGCTAATGCTTCTAAAAACCAAATAACAATAACAATCAAACCATGTATGGAAGCATATATGTTTTGATAAATATTTACATTGGTAATATTCTTTAATCTCCTGCAGCCACACAGACTTCTGTTATGCTTGCAACTGATGAAAATGTATTTGGAAGCCTTCATTTGTGAATGCTTTTAGATGGTCTTCCATGTTTTACTGGATTTCTTGAATCAGCTCAGATCATTTAACTTTTATATCCTGTTTTTATTTTGGCAGTAGCCAAAAGTTGCATAGTGCAAATAAGGTGATTGCTTTATGTTAGGTGTGTTTTGTCGGTTACAAATTGCTAGATGGCAAGTGATGTGTGACATGACGCATTATTATTATTATTAGCTATATGGTGCGAGGAAGCCTGAAGCTTATGCTGCACCAGCCAAAAAAAAAAATTCCCGAGTTACCCTGAGAGAGAGAGTCAGTCAGTCAGTCAAAAGTAGAAGGAAATCACCAATAAAGAGAAGAATGATGATATCCAGCTCAGGATCCTGGGTATGCCAAGCCCGTACTCACCAGATGTGAGCCCCTGGGGTTAAATGAAAAACAAGGTGTCATCAAAGGTTAAAAAGGCATGGCAGTTAATATCACATGTTTGAGGAAGACATTCATATAAACAACCAGAACAATGGGTAAAAGGTTGTCTTCTTCAATTGTGGAGAAGAAACCAACCTTTTACCCATTGCTATGGTTGTTTATATGAATGTCTTCCTCAAACGTAATTTTAATTTTTTTATTTTTTTATTTTTTGGTAGTTGTTGGCGCATCGGCTTCTGTGGCCATAATGCACCTCTCAAGGTTTTTGCAGTACTTTGATCCAAACTCGAGGCGGGATTCGAACCCGCGACCTTTGGGTTGCCAGGCAAGCACTTTACCCACCTGGCTAGCCCAGTCGGCGTGATTTTAACTGCCATGCCTTTTTTGCCCTTGATGACAACCTTGTTTTTCATTTTTTCATCATAATATCGTCCTCATAAAGTGTAATGAGCATTTCGTGTATATTTAACTTTTAATTGTATCCACTTTTTTATCCACTGCTATGCAACCAGTAGATAGAAGATTGTGGACAGGAAGTTATAACAACATATTTTAAATTCATTCAAGAATTATAAGCACATTCACCCACTTTTTCATCAAACCATTTAATCAATAATTTAAGTAACCTTAGTCATGTATAGAAAAACGCTTCACTATATGTGTAACAAAACATTTATTACAACCTTTTGATGACTGTTACATTAACAATTTGGAAATTAAATTTAGAAGCAATTAAGCATCAACTACAATCTATTCTTAATTCAGACCCCAGTAATTTGAATTCAGACACATCAGAATTTTAAAAGGCCTTAAGACCAAAAAGAACTTTAATTTGTAAATCTTGATAATAATTGTAAGTGATTTTTAGCTCCATGCTGAAATATTTTTGCTCGGCGTAATCAAAAAAAAAAAATATATATAAATAATATATTATATATATTAAAAAAAAAAAAAAAAAATATATATATATATATATATATATATATATAAAGTGGATAAATAATATTTTTTGCAAAGAGAACCAAATGTATAGCATTTCAGAGAAATCAGACATACCATGACCCTACTTCATTGTTTTGTGTGTGTCTGTCAGGCCTTGTTTTGCTAATAGGTGTCTTGTAGATGTTGGTGTATTTGTCTCATTTTTTTTTTTACCACTGGATATATCTTTCATTTAGTTTGTTAATTTAATAGTCTAAATATTAGTAGTAGTGGAAAATGATGCCAGAAAGCAATCTTATAAGGTATCAGCCAATTAAGAAAGAAAAAAAAAAAAAAAACTCTTCCCTTACCTGTCCAATTCCCCTCTGACAGTTTATGTTCTCGTTTATACTCCGGCACGATCACCAGATCAGTGTAGTTTACAGTTAATTATCAATACAAACATTAATCGTATTTAGCAGTCATAGGCTTGAATCTAAGTCTGCTCAAGGAGGCCATGCTACTGCACTCTCACTCCTGACCACTTAGCTATGACAGGCTTAGTTATTCATTTTAATCGTTCAAATTACCCACCTCAACAAAACCAGATGAGTGTTTGTTCCAACAATCAACCACTCTCTGGCTGAAGGCAAATTTCTGTGCACCTATACTTCCTCCATTTGAATTTTTACTTCCAAATGTGTGTAGTCTTAGTAAGAGGAAGGATTCCATCAGCATTGAGCTTACTCAATCCATTCAATCCCTTAAATACCTCAGTCAGATCTCCTCGCACGGGGCCTAGTCTCCAGATGCTGCAATTTGCAAAACTGAAGACTTTCATAGCTAGAGCACATTTTCATCAATCTTTGTTGCTCCTCTCTGCTGCCAGACCTGTATGCAGTACTTAAAATGTAGCCTAACCATTACTGTTCACAGTCACCTTCTTAATCACCTTCTTATCCCTGCTGGCAAAATTACTGCATATCATTGACAAAACCCAGGAGCTGTTGTGGCAGCCTGTCTCTACCACTCAGAGAACTTCAAATCAGATCACAATTACCCCAGGGGTGTTTTTTTTTTATTATTATTTTCATTCCCCAGTGCCCTGAGTGTGGTACCACACATTCATTCAACTCACCTTCAGCAAGTCCACCTCCTAAGCCTAGGCTTATATGTGGATTATGCTTCTTCAGTGATATTATCTTAAGCTGTTCTTAAAAATATATTATAATAATAAAAAATACTATTTAAAATTCAACATCACAACACATCTTAGGAGAGCACTAATCCTCTTAGCCGCAGCCAAGAAGGATATAGCGTTAGCTATCGTCATCTTACATATCCTAATTGGCTGTGTTACTGTCCCCAGCCACGAAGAGGCGGGAACTACTATCTAGCCTTGCTCTCCGTTTAAAAACTAGACTCACAAACTTATTAAAATACCACAGGAGAGTCCTATCCATGAACATGATCCAAAGATCTTGTTGTTCACGTTTGCCTAGACTTATCTCCAATTCATGTCTTAGATCAACATATTGATCACAATGGAGCATAATATGGACACTAGTTTCTTGTAACCCACAAGAACATAAATCATTTTCCACAAGTCCCAACTCATGGAGTCTTTTTGCCAATCCATGTCCAGTAATAAGAAAAGTGGCATGTAGTCCAAATTGCTGCCAAGGATTTGCCCGCACATTTGATATGTCAACTCTCGGTAAACACATATGGGTGACACGTCCTTTTTCACTCGTGTCCCACCTCTGTTGCCATACAGCCATCAGTTCATTTTTAATTCTTGCCTTCTCTTCTTTATAATCAGATCTTGAGTATATCCTGTTTAGATCTGGGCAAGATCTAAATAGTTTGATCCACAGTTCATCCTCTTCTTCAGATTTTGAAGAAGATTTAGAAAATGCATGTGCTTTTCTTATAGCCAAGAAAACAAAAGAGAGTACACAATATTTACACAACATAAACTGGAAGAGAACAGAAATGGGCGAATTCCATCATTTACTGCAGGACTTAGAAAAAGATTAAAATCGTTTTAAGATGTACTTATGGGTGAATAAAGAAGAAGAATTCAATTTCCTTTACAGTCTAATTAAGGATGACATTCAAGTGCAAAATACACAATTTTGAAATTCAATCAGCGCTAAGGAAAAATTAGTTGTATGTTTAAGGAAAATTGAAATACTGTAAGGTAGGTTAATTTTGAATAAGGAGTTATTCTGTCAAAATACAAATCAAATTTTTTAAATTAAATTTAATAACAACAAAAAACTACTTTTCTACTATAAAATTCAACTTGTAAGAAATTGTTATGAGTTGTACAAATTGAAATGATTGACTTGTTCTTCCTCTAAATTTGTTAATTGTAATACTGTTGGTCTATTTTCCTCCTTTGGCCATTTTTGAATATCCCTGTGACTGGACATTTGCGTTGAGTATGCCGAGTAACTGGTCGAAGTGGAGGGTGCTTCGGAATACGCACAGGAGCAACGTCCTTGATGTTGTTGTTATTTGTTTTCGGATATTCTTACTTGTGCTCTGAAAGCAGATTATTTACTTGTAATTTATTTTTCTATTAGCATTTCCTCCATTTTCCTCTTGTCATGCCTAATGAAATTTCTGTTTGAACAAAAATATCTGAACTCCCGAAAACGTGATTCGGCCTTGAAGCCCAACTTGTGAATACAGCCAACAGTGCGTCTCCAAGCAATAAACTAAATGGGAAATATAGCTCTCCCACATTTGACGTTAGACATGTATACCAGTGAAATCCTGTAAAGTGATAATAGTATGTTTCCACCCTTAATCTTTCACAAAGCAACACACACAAGGGACATAAATGGGATAAACATATGAAAAGTTGCTTTCAGCCAGAGAGTAATTGATTGCTAGGCAAATTTCCATCTGTAGTGAAAGTGGATAATTTGAATAAATTTAAGGATTAGACAAATTATTAGGGGTGGGGGTTATTTTTAGGTTACATGGATTTTTTTTTTTTTTTTTTTGCTGATTCTGTATAGCTTTGCTTACTCTCGTTTGCAGCTACTTAAATGCAGATATTTCTGTAACCCCCCCCCACACACACACACATTCCAAAAGACTGCTGTTTCAAAAAAAGTCCTAAGAATATAGCAGACTCGATTTACCGGGATCGGATTAACCAGGACACTTCAAGACTACAAATTAAAAAAAAAAGTCGACCAGAAATCATGAAAATTCAAGTAATAACTAGAATAGGTATAAACAGATATTTTTCAAGTTGTAAATAAGGGACAAGAAGCAGGCATTATAAGTTGTCATTGGGAGATTAGTGTACCTATTATCTTGCAACCCCCGCTGTCTTCACACCTGCCGCTAAGGAAAAAATGAAAGAGACCAAATGTTTAGTTTGTTTTAGTGCATTGCGCAGATTTGTGTTCCATTGCACCACAAAAGAGCAAATTTTGTTTCGTTATTTATGTCAGGAATGTCGGGATTTTTTTTATGGTAACTTTTTTTTTTTTTTTTTTTTTTTTTTTTAAGAAATCACGAAAATGATATGCAAATACAATGGTTGTGCTTTCAATTAAACAAAAACTTGAAATTATTCAAATGTTTGTATACGGTGCATCTGCTAAATCTCTAAAGAACCATAATAATGTTGGTGACCAAACCATATGTGACATTCTAAAAAAATAAAGGAAAGCTATTAGATTTAAAATCGACATTGTAAAAAATAAATATGTGTCCAATATGCATTACTCATGTATTGGACATGCGAGTGGTGCGTGATAAGTTTTTTATCTATCACCATGCTTTTTACATAGGTTGCTGAACATTTTTCGATACATAATTCCCCGAATTATGTATCAAAATATACAAGGACTTGTGTTACGTTATTTATATACAGTATTTTTTTTTATATGATTGAAGATTTCAGTGAAGGAGAACTCATTTTACCATAATACCGTAACGTAAAAACCCACACAATTCCAGTTATTGGTATTATCGCAAATGCAATAAGATCAAGTTTCCCACCTGTTTATAATTAGATGCACTAACAGAAAAACCCAATAAACCGGTAACTGCAAATTGTTTTTATTATTTTATGGTAGTGACCTCCAGAAATGTGCTTTAGTAAAATGCAAGCTCGCGTGGGTTTATAAACGAGTTTTCGCCCTGTGAAGTTCTTTTCAGAAAATATAAGACGCTGTCGGCACCAACGAAGATCAACAATAATAACCAAGGCTACGAAATACGAATCAGTTTTTACAGTACAATAACATGCAATTTTTTTCTTCCTTTTATGTTTTCTTTCCTTATATGCCACTCCGACTACTTCACTGCTGTACCCAAATAAATTTTTTAATTGAACTAATTAAAAATATATAACTATTTTTCTTCTGAGGGTATTATGTAGTTTTTGTAATTTTGGCATATCAGGTAGCAATATTTTATTGTTCATTCGCGAGTTACGTAAAACTCAACTTACATAAGAAGTCCTGGAATGTATCTCTTACATATGTAGTAGTAGTAATAGTACTGGCATGTGATGCAAGAAGGAAAGCGTATGAGCTTATGCAGAATCAGCCAAAAAAAAAAAAATTACAAAACAATCCTCTCTAAATATTTGTCCAATTCCTCCTTAAATTTATTTAACCTATCAACTTCCACAATGACATGTGGAAGTTTGTTACAGCAATTAACCATCCGCTGGCTAAAGGCAAATTTCTGCACATCTATTCTACATCTGTCCTTCCTCAGTTTCAATTTATGCCCCCTTAGGTTCGTAATCTGAACACGTGGAAGAATCCCATCAGAATTCAGTGTGCCCAACCCATTCAAGGCCTTATACGCCTCAATCAGATACCTCGCAGGTGCCTAGTCTCCAGCTGCTGCAATTTGTAGAACTTAAGCCTCTCCTGGTAGAGGATCCCTTCATTCCCATCACCAATCTTGTTGTCCTTCTCTGTACACACTCAAGAAAATCTACATCCTTCCTAAAATGAAGCCTCCAGACCTGTACGCAGTACTCAAGGCATGGCCTGACCATTGCCTTATACAGAGGGACAGTCACCTCCTTTTCCCTGCTAACAAAATTCCTGTATATCATTGACAACACCCCATGACCTGCCCTGGCAGCCTTTCGGTATTGCTCAGAAAACTTCATATCTGACTGCACAATTACTCCCAGGTCTTTTTCATTTTCTACCTCCTTAAGTGTAGTACCACTCAGTTGGTATGTTTCTCTGGGGTTATTTCTACCCATATACAGTACTTTGCATTTTTCAATGTTAAACTTCAGTTGCCACTTCTCAGCCTATCTGCCCAAATTTTCTAGATCCTGTTGCAGTAACACACTGCCATTACTGTGATTAACAGCCCTGCCAACCTTTGTATCATCTGCAAACTTCGACATTAAGCCTGATATACCTTCATCAATATCACTGATAAATATACAAAACAACAGTGGACCCAACAAACATGGACATTAAGCTTGATATACCATAATCAATAGCATTTATAAATACAGAAAACAACAATGGATCCAACACTGAACCCTGTGGGACTCCACTAATAACATTAATCCACAAAGAGCAGCACCCATTGATTACCACCCTCTGTCTTCTCCCACTCAACCATTCTTTAATCCATTGTAGCAACTTACCCTTAATACCATTCTGCTCCAATTTGTACAGTAGTCTTCCATGTCAGGGACTTACTGTATTTTTGGATTAACCAGGAAATCAATTATCCGGGATTTTTTTTTTACCATCTATCCCAGAAAATTGAGAGTCTACTGTATGTTAATTTACTTTGTTTGCCAATAACCCACTGTAGAATGTGACATGGTTTTGAATAAACCTATACGTCTATGGCAACAAAATTCAAAAAAATTAGCAAAAATCTATTCTTCTCAATCTCCACAGTTTACAGAAAAAATTTGGAATGTTGCAGATAGCATTCTGGAAGTTAAGAAAAGAAATAAATAAAAAAAAATGTATTTATTTTAAAATTAAAATTTATTAGTATTACTAATGCCTTTATCACTCATGATTTTCTAAAAATTTTCCCGCAGGTGGCAGTTCTTCAGTATTCTGGAAGTTTATATGAAAGGTGATAATTTAATTCACAGACTGGTGCAATCTGAATCTTCTGTGGTTTTCTTCTTGAAATACTCTCCCTTGAACTTACACACTTTTGACACCGTTGTACCCACACATTAAATGTTTCTTGCAAGCCATTTTTTGAAAGGTTGCGAATTGCTTCCTTTGTGGCTCTGTGAGCATCATTCTGTCGGATGCAAAACACTTGCATTTCAGACATGGAAACAGGAAGAAATCACACGGGGCTGAGTTCAGTGAATAAGGGCGATGTGGCTGTGATTATTGGCTGCACAATATTAGCCGTATGGGGTCTAGCATTATCTTGATGGAGAAACCACTTCACACCGGAATATCTCTACCTATCAAGATACTCATTACCATATGCCTTCATTCATCTATTTTACTTTTCGCATTATAGCCTTATATGCTAATGCCCCATAAAATCCTAAAACAACCAATCAACTCTTTTAACTGTTTCCGATGCATTTAAGCCCTGTCTGAAACAATAACAAATCACATATCGCTGTTCAATCTGTATGTATGACATGATACTTGCTTCAAAACGATCGCACGCACGGCTAAAAAATTCTCTTCATGCAACACTAGCTCGACAAGTACTGGCCTGCGCACACAGTCTGCTCAGTAGCAATCAGGGAGAGCTCCTTTAGCAGCATTTATGGAAAGTTTGCATGGTAAACAAAATCTTGCACCAGTTTGCAAATTAAATGATCACCCCTCGTATTTTACAAAAAAAAAAAAAATAAGCCCTGATTTCAGTATTCGAGAATTGGAACTTATGACAAAAAAGAAGAAAAATCATAATATTGATTAGTTTATAAAAAAAAAATTTCAAATTCAAAAATACTTTTCTTTCAGTAATGACATGGTTTCAAATGGTGCATAAATTTTTTATTGATATCTTCTGGTTCAGTGTCAACATCTTCAGAACTCAAAATTCTGAAGCATGAGATTTTGTACCTTGTGTGTGTGTTCTTTGATATGAATTCATTAGTACCCTTTGATTATATAGCCACACTGGAGTGTTACCCAAGCCGAGTAACTCCAGTTTGTCTATAAAATAGCATTGTAGTTATTATAGCAAAAGATAACTTTCTTTATGGGAACTAAATGATCCTTGAAACAAGGATTCATTTTGGCTGTCTGAACCAGTTGATATCTTTTCTTGCCATTCATTATAGACCTATTCCTCTCTCATTTATTGTGTTTTGTAGAACTAACCTGCTTTATTTCAGCTGGAGGTAATAGCATTGTGTTATACTTTGGTTGGTATGATGCCTGTATTTTGGTATGTGCAGTTAGGGACAGTTACTAGATATAATATCTTTTACAAGCCCATTGAAGTGAACTTTAAATATTGATATTTACAAGAACATAATTCATAATTTACTGAAAATTACAACGTGCTGAAAAAGTTTATTCTGATTTCCTAACCCATCAGCCCACTTAAAATATTAACATACCTAATGTTTTGACAGCCTCTCATGTTCAGGATTAAAAAAGAAAAAGGAATAAATAAAAATAATAATAAAATGAATAAATAAAAAGTTTAAAAAAGAAAAAGTACAGCCAGAAAATACAGAAGGAAAATTTCAATGTTTGGTATTAAAACACTTTAATTATAAAAAAATTATAAAAACAAATCATTTTATAATTTTAAAATGAATTTTTGATAATTTTCATGTATTAAGTTTATTCACATTTTGTCTTCAGGTAATATTGGTAGGAATGGGTGCTGATGAACAACTAGCAGGTTATTCAAGACATAGAGCTAAATTCAAGTAAGTTGTAATAAAACACATTGGATGCACAATTTAAGAAATTTCTAAAATTATGAATTCATTTTTATATTGTATATACTTTAGTAACTATACAATACAATAAAGATTCCATTTGCTCTGCTGGGCTCAAGATGCATAAAATTTTCTCTTTTTATGTAAAGTTAACAGCCACGTTTCAGAAAAACCATATAACACGAAAAAAATAAAACTATAATATCAAATTTGTGATGAAACTTTTTCATCAGCAGTTTCTGATGCTGAATACACAGTAGCAGTCTAAATTACCTGAAATATTTCATATGCTATCAAAAGTATTTAGTATATATTAGTAGTGCATTATTTCCACACCCTCCCCCAAAGATTACATCTTTGCAGATGTAAGACCTTTGCAGACTTCTTTCAAATCATATGACTTCTTTGCAGGCTTCTTTCAAAAAGAATTGATGCAGGACCCTCTGAATGTCATGTTTTTTTAATGAGCAACCAAAAATTTATAGTGACATTAGTATTAATATTGGGAAATGATGCAAAGAAAACAAGTTAAAAAAGGCACTTGTGCCAAGCATGCGTGGTAGATGGTTTTATGTGAAACATCCTTTGTGTTTCTTTTAGGTATTTTGATTTTTATATATATATATATATATATATATATATATTGATTATGAAATAAAAGAGCTTTTGTATTGTAAATATTTTTATTGATCATTCATAAATTTCCATAATTTCAGTTGGAAGCCAAGATACAATGGATTTATGATAACTAAAGTAAGAGACTATACTTGCAATTGCAGCGTATCTAAAATGTCTTTGGAAAACAGCATTGATTGAGGTACCCATTCTTGTAGTTGAAATAGGGATTAGTGTTTAGAGTTGATCAAATGTTTCTTGCAGGAAAGTAATTAATGGTTTAGTTTCTTCCAATCTAAAGTTACCGTTGAAATCGCTGCACATGATCATGGATATTTTATGCAAATCTTTCTTCAACAGCACTGCACCTCAAATTGAGTACACCAGCAGCAAAATGAAATTAATGAAGTCAATTATATCCTATGTCACTGTTAGGAGAAATATAGACAATCATTGTAATTATCACTTGGCCATTACGTAACAAGCACTCCACTGTACATTTTGCCAACAGGCCAAACACTGACTATTCAACCAGTCATTTGTCGATAGATGACATCCAAGTATGGCCTAACAATATGTACCTCATTCATCTTGCTGTGATATATTGCGACTCCAGCTGCCTGTTTGGTTTCATACTTGAATTGAACTATGCAATCGAAGTTCTGAATATTGGCACTCTCATTATTGTCCAACCAAGTCTAAGATAGCAGTAAGATTTGCTATTGCTGCGTAACAATGTTGGTGAGGTCAGCATGGTGCATGGTACTCTGTAAGCTTTGACAGTTGAATGACAGTTCCTTCCTATCGTGGACGAATTTGAGCAAGCTGTTCTGTCTTGTTTATAGCCAATTAGTCACGAGCCTGGCAATCTCATTTTGTAAATCGATGATGGATATAGTGTATCAAGCCGTGGTAGAATCTCTTGTTGGCAGTCAGCGAGACGATGTAAAGTTCATTGATGTCAGTTACATGCAACAGAGCAACATAAACCAGCTATTGTTCGTGCCCAATTTTTGCACTTGTGAACCACTGTATCGAACATGCCATCTTGCAACTTTGTATCGTAATTGCACGAGCCAGTGTGAGGTAAAAGTGATTTCTGTTGGCATAGATTGTGATGTTGTTGCTCAACGATATACTCGTTCATCTTGCAAGTGTTGCATCTGTGAAATTGATGTTGTTTGCTTGCATATATCTCGCTGCTTTCTTTCAAGCTAACTTTCCGATCATAGACGAGGTGGTAAATTCGAACCACAATCGTTATATCTGTTGCTCTTCGTTGTATTCGATCTTGGATAATTTACCTACAGTGCTGTTAGCGAGCCTATCAGTAAAGTCCACGTTGGTAGTGATGACATATAGGCCTTCCAATGACCAGTGGGAGCTCGGAGGGTAATCTGTCATTGTTGAGGAGAAATGAGCCTCTCTCTGTCACTAAATCCAATTTGGTAAATGTGATGGAATTTCTGAATAGACGAAGCCGTTTGACTTTGATAGTTATGGAATGGTATTCTTAAGTGATCCTTTACAGCTGTTAGACGCAAGTATCTTGTTGACGTCAACGTCAGGAAATTCAGTTCACATCAGTGGCAAATCTTTAGCAGCTGGTTTCTTTGTGTCGTTTTTGAACCATAGATGATCGCAAATGTATCATACAGAACAGAAATGATTTTTCATAAATCTCCTTTCAAACTCTTGCTGCACGTTCTTGTGTAAATAGTTGGCATAAGGAAAAGGAGCTTGACCATTTAAACTTATCTGCTCCGCAATTGGAGAAATGTTCTGTTGTACATATTCACTTCAGGTACATCACTGTTAGATGGGGCAGCGGCATTGCTAGTTGAAGGCATTGCTAAATTCAATGCTTGGATTTTCTGTTTGTCTTTTAAGCAATCTCGATAGTCTTTTTCATTCTTGTGCACTCATTACTACCTTCATCTTTATTTTCTTATGTCTTGGTGCTTTCATTCTTGCTTTATACTCTTGAGAATGCCCTGCACTTGACTTAGCATCATTGAACACCACCTTTTCCAAAATTATTGATGTGGAAACTTCTATAGTGGCACCTAATAATGGAATTTGATAGTATGAACCTCCACTTATCTTGAAATAGACCCAGCACTATTTACCAATTTGGTCAATAAATACAATAAAATGTTAACCACGTATCGAAAAAACAGCTACATTACTATGGCGCATTTAAAGGAATTGACAGTAATGATAATTTATTCTCACTAGATGTTACCTAATTATAGACGAATGTAAATGTTGAACACATTAGATATTCTTTGGGATATATTAAATAATAACTCTATACCGATTAATTATATGAAGCTTCCTATTAAAGAAATTTTTCACTTAATTAAAACTCTTAGTTGAAGCCAACTACGTCACCTTTAGATACAAAGTATACAAACAAATTTTTGGTTTGTTAATGGGATTAAGCTTGAGCAGCCTAATATCGGAGATCTATCTCTCAACGATTACACGTATACATTTTACACCTTTTCTACCCTTATCACATACTATGGGAGGTATTTAAATGCTATTCTAGTCATTACCGATAGTATCACTATCCAAGGCATTTTTCATTTGTTTAATAATATTCATTCTAGACTCGAATTTACATTGGAGAGGGAGAATAAGGATACTAAGTCATTAAATTTTCTAAATTTCATGCTTACTCAGGATGCAAATAAAATCCAATTTAACATCTATCTTAAACCTACAAACACCGGTATGCTTCTACACTATAACAGCTATCACCCATTCATCTACAAAAGATTGGTTATCTTTAATCAATGCTTATGTAAATAGTTAGAAAAAATAGAGCCCAAAGCAGATTCAACGACAGAATCTGCTTTAGGCTCAGATATACAAATATTAACCAGCAGATTCTTAAACACGGGTTACCCACTTGCTGCAATAGGCAGAATTAGGGTACAAGCTAAGGATTGAATACAAAAAAAATACACCAACCAACAATAGTAATGTTAAAAAATACTTTATTTCTGTCCTGTATGTTGAACAGTGGCACAAACAACTTAACAGATTCTTTAAAGATACCGAATTTAAAATTGTAGCCAGGCTAATGTGGAAATTACACACCATACTGAACAATCGCTCAGTCCTTTCCTCGTTCGCAACACAAACAAATAAACAAATAAATGACTTAGTATACAACATTTCTTGCGGTGATTGCGACCCATCAGGGTTCTATGCGGTTCCTCTGAATTTTTGTGTTAATCAACACGCGACCTCAGTTCATGCTTCTCGTTCAGCAGCATCAGAATTAGCCTTTCATGCCCTTAATGAAAAACATACTTTGTTATTTAACGAGGCCAAAATACTTGAGTGGCCAGCATAATTATATGAGACTGTTAATTGCAGAAACCATCGAAATAAAATTACATGAGGAATTCTGTTAATATTCACTGTCCATATCTAATCTCTGACTCGTGGTCTTTTACGTGCATATGCAAAGACAAATAATCCCTATTTAAGTTCCACGCTCACCCCTATTCGGTAATTTTCATTCCTATGATCACGATATACGGTTGAAAAGCATTGTCAGCTTCAGGAAGGAAAATCGTTTTGCAATTTTTTCGTAAAATTAATTTTTTACTTAATTGCATTAAATTGATTTTTAATTGTATTCATTTGATTTTGTAATTACTGTTAATTATTTCTTACTGTAATGTATGATTTTTGATTTTTTTAAATTGTTTTTGTTTTAATTTCTGGAGGATATCATACGAAAGGGTTCTACATATCATATTGAGGTAAACTTCTCTTATTCTTTTACAAATATTAACAAAGGAATGTAACAAAAAAACCAAGATGCAAAAAGAAATTATTGACAAATATATGAAATGTTGCAGTCATACTATTCAACAAATGGCTACAATGAAATGGGTAATTAAGCTATTAGCTTGAATTTCACTAAACTGTTCCATGCCAAGGATGTTTTCACTTAAAATAAAACTTCTTTCATGCATACAAGGTACATGCATTTTTTTTTTTTTTTTATGTGTGTGTGTGTGTGTTTTATAATAAAGTTCGATGAAATTCAACAAATAGCATCTGAATTTTGTAAATCGGTTTCACTAGAACTTCAGTATTGCGATGACAATATTGTACTTGTAAAGGAAAATTCATCATGCACTCTAATCACACTACTAGTGATTGCTCTGCACAGACGAGTGGTGGTAGCATAGTAAGTGCTTCTGGCAGAAGCTGCGCTTCACTTCCATGATGCATTTTTTGTGACCAATCAGATTTACTTGGTTGTAGGTATCCCCGAGGACATTTTACATAAAAAAAAAATCTACTTCCCACATCGCCTGTCTGACCCCTAAGTTCCTCCTTAAATTTGTTCCAACCACCCACCCACTTATGCAACACTAGATGGACGTTTCTTCCAACAATCAGCTAACTGCTGGTTGAAAGCAAATATCTGCACATTTTCCCTGCAACCATCCTCAATTTAAATTTATGCCACCTCGTGTGTTATCTGAGCAAGAAGAATGATATCATCACCATATGGCTTACTCAATCCATTGATGAAAGCCTTTACAGCACTTTCTTCTCTTAAATTATACTTAGTTCATTTTGGTGCATAATATTAACACTAGCAAGAGCACATGATGCAAGAATGCAAGCTTATATAGCATCAGCCAAAAAAAACACCGCCCCCTTCTCATTTCACTCATCCACCTGCTCCAAATGTTTCTCTAGTTCTGCCTTGAATCTGTTTAAGCTATCAACTTCTACAATGATGGATGGAAGTTTGTTCCTACAATCAACCACCCACTGGCTAAAGGCAAACTTCCGCACATCTATCCTACAACTGTCTTTCCTCAATTTGAATTTATGCCCACTCAGGCCATTATTCTGAGCAAGAGGAAAAATCCCATCAGCATTGAGCATGCACAAAACATTCAAGGCTTTATACACCTCAATCAGATCACCTTGCAGGTGCCTAGTCTCCAGACACTGTAATTTGCAAAACTTAAGCCTTCCTTCATAAGAGCAACCCTTTGTTCCATTCACTAATCTTGTTGCCCTTCTCTGTACTCGTTCCAATACTCTACATTCTTCTTAAAATGATGCCACCAGACCTATATACTCAAGGTGTGGCCTGACCATTGCCTATACAAGAGGATAATCACCTCCTTATCCCTGCTAGAAACATTCTTGTATATCATCGACAAGGCACCATGAGCTACTCTTGCAGACCATCTGCACTGCTCAGAAAACTTCATATCTGTCTGCACAATTACCCCCAGGTCCTTATCACTCTGTACCTCCGTACCAACAGAGTTGATACGTTACTCTGGGGTTAAACTTCAGTTGCCACCTCTCAGCCCATCTGATCAACTTTTCTAGATCCTGTTGCAGCAGCGTACTGTCATTAGTGTCCTTAACAACCCTGCCAACCTTCGTATCGTCTGCAAACTTGGATATTAAGCTTGATATACCATCATCAGTATCATCTATAAATACAGAAAAGTACAATGGACCCAACACTGAACTCTGGGAGACTCCACTAATAACTTTAGTCCACAAAGAGCAGTGTCCATCGATTACCACTCTGTCTTCTCACCCTCAACCATCCCTTTATCCATAGCAGCAATTTGCCTCCAATGCCACACTGCTCCAGTTTGTTCAGCAGTCTTCCATGTGCAACAGTATTAAAAGCCTTTCTGAGATCCAAATATATGATATCAAAATTATTCTTTGCATCCAGTTCCTTTGTGACTACATCATAGTATCCAATCAAATTGGTCAGACAAGTCTTCCCCTCAACAAACCCATGCCGTATCCGAGCTATAACTAAAGTCTTGTCTAGATGATCCTGCAATGCTTCTTTAACCAGTGCCTCCATTAATTTCTCTGGAACAGAAGTTAAACTAACAGGTCTATAATTACTTGGTTCACCCTTTGATCCTCCTTTGTGAATTGGGGTGACATTTGCACATATCCATTCCATGGGTACCTCCCCTGAGTCCAAGGAAACTCATAATTATGGCTAAGAGTTTGCTTATTTCCTTTGCTGCCCCCTTTAATATAACTGGATAGATCCCATCCACCCCAGGTGCCTTTCTTATCTTCATCTTCAAAAATTTCTCCTCCACTTTACTCTCAGTTATTACAAGATTATCTAGCTTACTGCCAGAGTTTAAGACACCTCTGGCATTCCCCTCCCTGAATAACTCCTCATGTGTGAATGTAGATGCAAAATATTCATTTAGTTTGTTAGCTACCTGAGCAGGATCATCAACAGTTGAACAATCAATATCAAGTGGACCAATCTGATTCATCCCCTTCCTTCTAGAGTTTACATAAGTAACGAACCCTTTGCTTATTTGCATCCTTTGCCAAAGATTTCTCATAATACAGTGGATTCCGGTTATTTGGGCCACTGGTTAATCAGGGCAGCCCGATTAACCAGTGGTGGTTTAAAATTTGCCCCAGCATTTTGGGGGAAATCTTAAAAAACAGAAGCCAATCAAGAAAATAGCCAGGGTTTACTTCGCTTAATTGGGACAGCATGCCATTTAATTGGGGCAGGAGACCGCAGCACTGGAGATTACCCTTTCGACCGAACCACGTGATTCGGTTGAAATTCTGGAAGTCACAACCATAAAACAATAAAAACAATTAGCAGTCACCTGTTTATTGGGCTTTTCAGTTAGTGAAATCTATCATAAACGGACAGTAAACTCGATCTTACTGAATTTGCGATAATACCGACAGCTGGAATTCTGTAGGTTATTATGGTGAAATGTGTTTACACTTCCATGAAATCTTCAATCATATAAAAAAATTAATTTTCAGAATCTTCTCTTCATTCCTATTTTTAAAGCTTTGTATCTCGTTACTCCGTTCTCACTTGCGCGTATCGTGTTACTTGCAATTTGTGTGTGCCGTGTTCTTTGTTATTGATTGCTTATCTTTTTACTGTTTTAAATTTTAACCCCCACCCACAAATGTCAGTGAACAGAAATGTCGACTAGTTCGTATGTACTTATTACAGTATGTATTAATTATTCCGATTATCACGTATCATTTAATTTTTTAATTAATAAGGTAATGTAAATCTGGGCTTAATATATCTTTGCTTTTATAGCCTATGGATAATATTCCTCCTATTTTCGCTAATTAGAATCGCTGTTTAATAGAATTAAAATTCAGTTCACAAACGTGATCACAATGACTGGCGCTTACTGCACATCGTATAGTGAACGGTACTTTACTATGGTACCTATCAAATCACGTTACGATGGTGACTCCATCGTAACGTGATTTGATTGTGCAGTGAACCGATTGTAAAGGGGGGGGGGGTACACTGTATTTTTAACTATTTACATGAAACTTCGGATAATTGGGGCAGCCGCTTAATCGGGCCAAAATGCACTAGTCCCAGTGTGTCCCAAATAACCGGAATGAACTGCATATAGAATGTAAAACATTTTTTGTGTCTAAAACAAAAGTAGTCTAAGGCTCAAAAAGCAGTACTATTCCCTGTTCGTGACTGGGAAATATTTGAAGCTATTGCTATGTAGGCACTTCTTCTCTGAAATAGGGGTTAGGAAACAAAGAGAGCATGCAGCAGGGCAAATGAATAATAAATTTTAGTTATTTCTTTTTACAGCTCCATTGTAATGCTGTATTACTTAAATACAATCATAATATTCAGACATAATTAATATTTAATAAATAGTAATAGTATTTGCCATATAGTACAAGGAAGCCACAGGCTTTTGCTGCACTGGCAAAAAAAAAAAAAAAAACAGAAAGAAAAATGCAAATTATGTGCTTTCCTCCTCACACAGGTAACTATTCAGTTGACTTTTGAATTTATTCAAACTGTCAGTCTCAACTACCTGCAAGGGCAACTCGCTAGCTAAAGAAAACTTCCTACAATCTAATCTAAACCTCTAGCCCTATAGTTTGAATTTGTAACCTATGGAATTCTTTATAACAGTGAGAATTGAACCCTTCATTCATTTTACTAATCCCTCTCAGAGCTTTGTAAACCTCAATCAGGTCACCTCTGAGGTGCCTGGTTAGCATGCTCTGTAGCCCACATAATCGAAGATTCTCTTCATATGGTCGTCCATCTGCCACTCTCACCACTCATAATTCACTTCACTGTTTTTGGACCCTTTCAAGAAGCACGATGTCTTTTTTCAGATGAGGTCTCCATACTTGAATACAGTATTCCAAATGTGGTCTTACAATTGCCTTAGCAGTGGGATTATGACCTCTCTATCTCTACAGATTTAGCGTTCAATAAATCGTCGATGGGACACCATGGGCTTTCCTGGTTACCTGTTTACACTGTTCAGAAAACTTCATATCTGCCCATATTGTGACCCAAATCCCTTTCCTCCTCCGCTGTCATTCATCCCCCCCAAGTGTGTATAATTTATTTATGGGTTTCTATTCCTCCAGTGTATAAGACCTTGCAATTAACAGCATTAAAATATAGCTGCCACTTCTCTGACCATCTCTGAAGTCTGTTCAAGTCATCGTGAAGGACCACTGCTTGGCATTGATCATTAACAATTCTGCCAATCTTTGCATCATCTGCAAATTTTCACATCACTCCTTCTATCCCTTTGTCAATGTCATTTATGAAAATAAGAAACAGACAGTGGTCTGAGAACTGATCCTTGAGGGACTGCACTGCAGACCTCATTCCAATCTGAAGAATATCTGTTAATCACAACCCTCTGCCTTCTGCTCTGCTGCCACCAAGCAGTCCATCTTAGAATCTTACCAGTAATCCCAGCCTGTTCAAGCTTATACAGTAACCGCTCATGAGGAACTATGTTTAAATTATTCCCTAAATCCAGCTAATGAGTAACTGTGTGAAAATACCCTACTAAGTTAGTTAAGCGTAATTTACCCTTTACAAGGCCATGTTGTGTGTACTTCGGAATGCCATTTCTGTCTATTGGATTGCATTCTTAATCACTGCCTTTAAAATTTTTCCTACCACTGAAGCCAGACTAACCAGTCTGTAGTTACCAACTTTACTCTTAGAACCTCTTTTATGGTGATATAGTGGCACTTCTCCAATCCAAAGCAATCTTCCCTGAGTCCAAAGATGCCCTCATAATTAACCTCAATGGTTCAGTACACTCCCACAAAATTATAGGGTATATGCCATCAACTATGGGAGCCTTACCTTGATCCTCAAAAGTTTTTCTAATAAACAATTATATGTAATTGGACATCACAAATTTCATATGGTTCAGCCTCACTTTCACAGACACTTCTCAGCATGAAGGGTCTTTCGTCAGTAAAGACTAATGCAAAGTACCTGTTCAATTCATCCTCAATATCAGCTGGGTTATCTAAGACCTTCCCACACCCAGTACACAAGACTCTTCCTTGTATTCACATACATAAAAAATTCCTTGTCCCCATTCTTTGCCCTCTTAGCCAATATGCAGCCTGGCCTCCCTGATCTTATTTGGTACTATTACAGATCAACTTGTAACTTTGTAGGCTTCAGTACTTTTCATCGCTCTGTAACTGCCCCATGCTATCTTTATCTGCTCTATTTGACCAGCCATCTCTGCAGTCATCCATTTTGGCATCCTACAATAATTTGTTAAAGGTAATTATGCATTCATGGCTTCTATGATTTTTGATTTAAAAGGATTCCATAATTCAATTGTATTCACCATCCCTCAAAAATCTGTCCAGTTTACATATGCCATAAAGTGTCTTATACTGTCAAATTCCCCTCTTTTGAAGTTAAAACTTTTGACTTTAACTACTGTAACATCTTTCTTCATCTTCCAGGTGACTTCCTGACAGTGGTTCCTGTCAGGAAGTCACCTGGAATTATCTGGATCATTAGTGATGATGAAGTCGAGAATATTCTAACCTCTAGTACTTTCTCTAACATGCTGGTACAAATAATAATCAGCTAGTTTATTTTATAAAGTTTTTTCCCCATCGTGATTTTACCTCCCACTTATTCCAATCAATCTGAGGCAGATTAAAGTCACCCATAATAAGACATTCACGCTTGCTTGCTCATTCCATATGCATGTATAGACTCTTTTCGTATTCTTCACAATCTTCTAGTCTGTAGATTGCTACCACTTTCATTGTCCCTTTGCTTCCAACTAACTCACACCACACAGATTCAATGCTGGCAGATATAACTTCAGACTCAGAAAATGCTCTTTTCACACTCAGGCTATTTTGAACAGAAGCATGACTCCTTCACCCTTCTATCTTCCCTACCTTTCCTAAATACATTATATATACCGTAGTGGAACTCGTCATCACCAATTTCTTGGTGGCACCATGTTTCTGTTAACCCTATTATATTAGCATTAGTTGGCTGAACCAAGAGTTCAAATTCAGCCATTTTATTGACAACACCCCTGATATTACTGTAGACAAGTTGAGACTAAGTAATCTTCTAAAGTTTATTACCCTGATACACTCCTTGAAGTTATTTAGGTTTGTATATATTTGTATAAATCTATATATAGCTATATCTTCCCTCTGATTTGAAACATTGCTACCCTCAAAACATCTTATCAACATTGGCTGTTGTTGCAACAAACAAGAATTCATGAGGTGAGTGCAAACATTACGTTGACCCATATCATCAGATAAATGCAATTCAAAATTACCCTTCTCCCACCTAACTAGCAGTTTCCATGAACCCTGAGGATATTCTCAATGATATTGGCAAAAATTCTTGTGCCATCTTTGTTCAAATGAATGCCATCTCTACAAAACAGATTCCTATTACCTACAAATGCAGGCCACACTGTTAAAAATTATTCCCCTAGACCCTTGCAGATTCCCTCATGTTTCAGATTAATCCTCAAGGCTTTCATCATATAGTTCCTCGTAACATATCTGGGCAGATTTGCAGACACATACACATTCTGACCTAACTCATGGCATTTTCTCAGCATAATCCTGTATTTCTGAAACAGATTGTCAGGTTGGGTACGCTTCATGTCGTTAGCTCCCACATGAATAATAATTCTCTCTTTACCTCCCTTAAAATCTGAGAAGCTTAGAATGAGATTAGCTCGGTGCAGGTGAAGTTTTTATGGCTCCAGCTAATAGGGAAGTTTTTTCTTAAATTTTTACCATTTTATTGACTAAATTGGCATATTAATTTTTTTTCTAAAAGTAGCTTTATATTCCTAGTTGCGATACTTAGATAGAGGTTTTGTGGGTTATTACTGAGAATCGGTAAAACTTGCAACCTTCGAAACTTCCCGCCATTGTATAGTATCAATACGGAATAGCATTATGTATATCTCGAACTTGATAGCGTAAGGCATAATGTAAAACTAGATAACGTAACTTGTAGCACTGTGGTAGGAATCTGTTAGCATAGTATAGTATTGGCAATTAATCAGTTAAATTTATAAATCCTTTTAATTTTTATTGTTAATTAAATTGCATTTAAACGGAAATCATGCCCCAGACTAGAGCAGCAAAGCAGCGAAACTGCTGTGGTTCGTGGGAGAACCTTAGGGAACGATTCCCCAATGCATTACAGTCTAAAAAATGTGTAAAATGCAACATGTTTGCGAATCTCTCTTGAACAGGATATGTCACATGAGGATGTCTTTGTGTGTGTGTGTGTGCACGCGCGCGCACTAGGTGCAGAGAATGTGAAGAAATTAGGCGTCTATGAGAGTTTGAGGTGTAGGGTAAATGCCCTCAAAGAAATTAATATGAGGGGCCCCATCAAGCTCTCGACTACCCAACTCAACTCCAGAGCTCACTCCAGTGCATCAAGCAACACAGCGGCAATCTCCAACGCAGAATGCACTTGTCCAACAGGAACTAGTTATTGTTGACGACTCTATTGTCATGGAGATGGGAAATATATTATGCAAAAAGGATAGGTCGAACAGGACCATAGTATGTCAGTTTATGACGTTGTAGAGCAGTTATCATCTTTTAAGGTGATACTGTTGTATACATTGGCACTAATAACCTTAAGAGTAAGAAAAATGCAGATTTACTTAACTTGTGCAAGGCTCATGAGATAGAATTTTTTTCAGCATGGTCTGTGCATGCTAATAGGAGAGACTGCTTCTACAGGGATGGGATACACTTAAATAGAAAGGGGGCAAGAATATTTTCTGATGCTATCGAGGCAGTGTTAGGTGGGTCGGAAAACTGCTAGATTCGGGGGTTTCACAGACTAAAAGATTAACAGTAGCCGCAGGCAGAGGCAAAAGTGATTCTTGCACTGCTTGTATGGTAATGAGCAGCAGTCTAGAGAACAAGTTGCTGGGGACTTCAAGAGCTACTGGGAGTCATCATCGAACAGTTAAATACATGGTCTGTGTTAGAGTAACTAAGAGTAAGAACAGGCTCATGTATGCTTGCATGTACACTAATGCTAGGAGTATAGTAAATAAATTTGATGAATTTTAAATTCTGATTAAGACATCCAAGGCAGATATTGTATCAGAGACGTGGTGCCACTCAGATATAAGGGATGAAGAATTGGAATTTGGGGAGCACAATGTGTACAGAAAGAATTGATAGGATAGGAAGGGAGGAGGGGTTATGCTATTAGTTAAGAAACACATAAAATCCAAGGAAGTGCATCCAGTTGACATAGATGGAAAGTGCAATTTTTTTTTTATGAAAACCCCAAACACGAAAGGTATCAAAACCTATAGTACTTAGTACCGTACATGGGTTGAAGGAGAAGTATGAGGGGAGGGGGATGCCGGAAACTTTGCTCTAGAGACTAAACATGGGTTTCACCACTTCAAGCCTCCAATAAGCAATGTGGTGGTATTTCACCGGTTGATGAAAGTCATCTACCACCTACAAATGTTGAGTCAGTTTGGTGTGACATAAGCACTGGGAAAACAAAAATGAGGGTAGGAATTTGTTATAGGCTTAATGACTCTGATGAGTACAATGAACATTATACAGAGAAATAGAGTGGGTTAGTAAATCAGTGTCTTATAATGGGGTATTTTAATTTCCCAGATATAGACTGGAACTTATTTGTTGTCACTTGCACACTAGCAAGGCTTTTGTGGAGTTATTGGATGATTGTTTTCTACAGCATCATGTTTGAGAGACAACAAGAGGGAGTTACACTCTTGATCTGATTATCAGCAGTCATTATTCATGCATTAAGAATGTACAGATAAAGGAACCACTAGGTGGCAGTGATCACAGTGTACTGAGGTGGGATTTACTTAAAGAGGTAACTACCATCAGGGTTTAAGGGAAGGATTTTTGCTTTTGTGAAGGTGACTACAGCGGTCTTAGATTTTTTTAGGTTCTATACAGTGGAACCAACTGATGATGTTACCAACAGCAAATTCTAAATGGGAAGCATTCAAGGAAGTAATTTTGGAAGCTACTAAGCTTTTTGTTCCAATTAAGAAATACTACTCTAGGTTTAGGCCCAGATGGATGTCAGATGAACTAATGAGACTCATGGCAGAGAAGAAAAATGCATGGGAAGCACATAAATTATCAGGTGACACAAAAGCCAATGGTAGATACAGACTAATCTGTAATCAAGTCACAAAGGCAAGTGAAGGCAGATTATGAAAAATCTTTGGCAAAGGATGCAAAGAGTTCTTTACTTATATAAACTCTAAAAGGAACGGGATGAATCAGATTGGTCCACTTGATATCAGTGGATTGACTGGAGATGATCATTCTCAGATAGCTTCTGAACTAAATGAGTATTTTGCATCTACATTCACATACAAGGAGTTATTCAAGGAGGAGAGAGTTAGATGTTTATCGAACTCAAAAAAAGGGAGTTATATGATTTTGTAATAACTGAGAGCAAAGTGGAGGAGAAATTGTTGAAGTTAAACATAAGAAAAGCACCTTTGGTAAATGGGATCTATCCAGTTATATTAAAGGAGGTGGCAAAGGAAGTAAGCAAACTGTTACCCATAATTATGAGAGCATCCTTGGACTTGGGAAGCCCTCGCATACTGGAAGTGTGCAAATGTATCTCCAATTCACAAAGGGTGACACAAGTAATTACTGACCTGTTAGTTTGACTTCTGTTCCAGGGAAATAATGGAGTCACTGGTTAAAGAAGCATTGCAGTATCATCTAGGCAAGACAGCAGTAGTAATTCAGACACAGCATGCATTTGTCAAGGGGAAGTCTTGTCTGACCAATTTGATTGGATACTATGAGGTGGTCACAAAGATTTGTCAAAGTGTTAATGTCAAAGATTGCAGATTATACAAAGGTCAGCAGGGTTGTTAATGACAGTATGCTGCTGCAACAGGATCTGTAAAAAGTTGGGCAGAGAAGTGGCAACTGAAGTTTAACATTGACAAATGAAAATACTACATATGGGTAGCAGTAACCCCAGAGAAATGTATCAACTACAGGTAGTTCCCGACTTTACGAGTTAATTCGTTCTTAATGTGCGCTCTTAAAGTTGGAATTTCATTCCCATAGGCATAATGTTAAAAATAGGGCTTACGTTTTCAACAATGAAATTAGTTAGATAATTAATTTGTTTAAACAATGATTGATTTATCCAAAGAAGTAAAAAGGTGGCTTGTAAAATCAAGCAGATTACAATAATAAAGGAATTATTTATGACTTACAAATGTTAAAGAATGTTTATTCTTTATCATCATCATTGACTAAATGTACACTCTTTGATCACTGATTATTGGTTCGGCACCCGTTGGTTTATTGCACAAGGAGTCATCACCTTCAGAAATGCCTCAAGAAGTGTTTTTTCCAAGATAATCCTTTCTTTTCTTCATAAATTTCAATAACATGCAAAGCATTTTTTAATGGCACACATAAATTGTAACTAACATGGTTTGTGCAGAGTAACAGGTTTACGAAACTTAAAAAAAAAGGAATGAAGATAAGATTCTGAAATTTTATTTATGTTTTTTTATATGATTGAAGATTTCGGTAAACTGGAAACATATTTTACTATAATAACATAAAAATCCACACAATTGCAGCTATCGGTATTTTTGCAAAAACAATAACATGGTGTTTACTACCCATTTATTATTGCTTCCAGTAACAGAAAAGCCCAATAAAGTGGGAAGTGAAAATTGTTTTTATTGTTTTATGGTCATGACCTCCAGAAATGTGCTTTAGAAAAATATCACCAAGCTGTTCAAAATTGTTTCTTATAATGGAACATGATGATAACGATGAAAGTGTAGTGTATTTTTATGATTTGAATTGGTAACTAATATAATTTACACTATAAAAACACCTTTTAGAGTTGTATAATGAAAATTTCAGCAACACTGTATTGTATAGCTACATGTGTGGTTTGAAATGTGGTATTTATGAATGTTTAACATTCATATTTTGCAATTAATGTTCATATTTTCGATTTTGTTGATACTTGATACTTGAAAAAAAAAAAAAAAAAAAAAACTCGTAAACATGGGAACTTGTAAAGCGGGAACTGACTGTATGTGGTGTTACACTCAGGGTAGTGGAGAATGAAAGGGCCTGGGGTAATTGTGCAGTTAGATATGAAGTTTTCTGACAGTGCAGACAGACTGCAAGAGTAGGATTAATGTTTCATGGGGTCTTGTCAATGATATACAGGAATTTTGCAAGCAAGGACAAGGAGGTGATTATCCCCTTGTATAAGGCAATGGTCAGGCCACACCTTGAGTACTGCATACTTTTCTGGACGCATCCAGAAATGTATGCAGTACTCAAGGTGTGGCCTGAATGAGTACAGAAAAGTTTCTGAACTAGTATAGAAAAGGGCAACAAAATAAGTGCGTGGAACAAAGGGGTTTCTGTTACCAAGATAGGCTTAAGTTCTGCAAATTGCAGCTTCTGGAGACTAGGTACCTGCAAGGCAATCTGATTGAAGTGTATAAGGCCTTGAATGGATCGAGCAGGCTCAATGCTGATGGGATTCTTCCTCTTGCTGAAATTACAAACGTGAGGGGACACAGATTCAAACTGAGGAAAGACAGTGGTATAATAGATGTGCAGAAGTTTGCATTTGGCCAGTGGGTAGTTGATTGCTGGAACAAACTTCCATCTGTTTTGGAACTTGATAGTTTAATTCTTTGCATGAATCGTGCATTGCATGTGATATAAACAACATATTGTCTATATCAGGGGTGGGAAACCTTTTTCGTCAGCGGGCCAAATGAAATTTTCGTATCATGATGCAGGCCGGAATAGATTGAATGATTTAACAAAATAAATCAGAACCTAAAAAATGTTATATTACTTGAATTACCAAATTATTAATGTATTTCAAAAAAAAAAGTAAATACAATATTTAAATAGAAGTCGATTATAGATAGGTACAGATAAGAATTACAATTTGGAATAAACATTTTGGAATTTGGAATAAATATTAGTTTTATTATTGGAATAAACATTTTTATTATGATATAACAGTCTGATTCTATTGGGAATCAGACTGTTAGATAAGAAGGTAAACACATGGATTAGGCAGCAAACTCAAGTAAAGGACATTCTTATCAAAACTAAAGAACTAAAATGGTCTTGGGCAGGACACATAGCTCGAAGACATGATGTTGAGTCAGTTTGGTGTGACATAAGCATAGGTAAATCAAAATTGAGAGTAGGAGTGTGCTATAGGCCTAATGACTCTGATGAGTATAATAAGATACTGTACAGGGAAATAGAGTGGGCCAGTAAATCAGAGAGTCTTATAATGGGGGATTTTAATTTCCCAGATATTGACTGGAATTTGTGGGTTGGTCACTCACACACTAGCAAGGCTTTTGTGGATTTATTGGATGATTGTTTTCTACACCAGCATGTTCGGGAGGCAACTAGAGGGAGTAATACTCTTGATCTGATTATCAGTAGTGATTCTTCATGCATTAGGAATCTGCAGATAAATGAACACTGGGTGGCAGTGATCACAGTGTGCTGAAGTGGGATTTACTCAAGGAGGTAACTACCATCAGAGGTAAAGGGAAGGGTTTTTGCTTTCGTAAAGGAGACTATGCTGGTCTGAGACAGTATTTAAATTCTATACAGTGGGACCAACTGATGATGTTACCAACAGCAAATTCAAAATGGGAAGCATTCAAGGAACTAATCTTGGAAGCTACCAGGCTTTACATACCAACCAAGAAATATTGTTCAAGGTTCAGGCCTAAATGGTTGTCAGATGAACTAATGAGACATATGGCAGAGAAGAAAAATGCATGGGATACATACAAATTAATGGGTGACGTGGAAGCCTATGATAGATATAAGTTGGTCTGTAACCAAGTCACAAAGGAGATTAGGCAGGCAAAGGCAGATTATGAGAAATCCTTGGCAAAGGATGCAAAGAAAAACAGAAAAGAGTTCTTTACCTATTTAAACTCAAGAAGGAAAGGGATGAATCAGATTGGTCCACTGGATGTTGATGGTTCAACAGTTGAGGATCCAGCTCAGGTGGCTAACAATCTAAACGAGTATTTTGCATCTACATTCACACATGAGAAGTTATTCAGGAAGGGGAATGTCGTAGGTGAAGTAAACATTGGCAGTGAGCTAGATGATTTTCTAATAACTGAGAGGAAAGTGGAGGAGAAATTGTTGAGGATAAACATAAAAAAGGCACCCGGGTTGGATGGGATCTATCCAGTTATATTAAAGGAGGCAGCAAAGGAAGTAAGCAAACCCCTAGCCATAATTATGAGAGCTTCTTTGGACTCAGGGGAGGTACCCATGGACTGGAGATGTGCAAATGTAACCCCAATTCACAAAGGAGGATCAAAGGCTGACACAAGTAATTATAGACCTGTTAGTTTAACTTCGGTTCCAGGAAAATTAATGGAGGCACTGGTTAAAGAAGCACTGCAGGATCATCTGGACAAGAATTCAGTTATAGCTCAGACACAGCATGGGTTTGTTAAGGGCAGGTCTTGTCTGACCAATTTGATTGGATACTATGATGTAGTCACAAAAGAACTGGATGCAGGGAATAACTTTGATATTATATATTTGGATCTTAGAAAGGCTTTTGATACTGTTGCGCATGGAAGACTGCTGCACAAATTGGAGAAGTGTGGCATTCGAGGCAAATTGCTGCTATGGATAAAGGGATGGTTGAGTGGCAGAAGACAGAGAGTGGTAATCAATGGACACTGCTCAACGTGGACTAATGTTATTAGTGGAGTTCCTCAGGGTTCAGTGTTGTGTCCATTGTTGTTTTCTGTATTTATAAATGATATTGATGATGGTGTATCAGGCTTAATGTCCAAGTTTGCAGACGATACAAAGGTTAGCAGGGTTGTTAAGGACACTACTGATACTATGCTGCTGCAACAGGATCTGGAAAGGTTGAGCAGATGGGCTGAGAGGTGGCAAATGAAGTTTAACATTGACAAATGTAAAGTACTACATATGGGAAACAGTAACCCCAGATCAACGTATCAACTCTGTGGTACTACGCTGACAGTGGTAGAGAATGAAAAGGACCTGGGGGTAATTGTGCAGGCAGATATGAAGTTCTCTGAGCAGTGCAGACGAGCTGCAAGAGTAGCTCATGGTGTCTTGTCAATGATATACAGGAATTTTTCTAGCAGGGACAGGGATGTGATTATTCCCTTGTATAAGGCATTGGTCAGGCCACACCTTGAGTACTGTATACAGGTCTGGAGGCCTCATTTCAAGAAGGATGTAGAGCTGCTGGAACGAGTACAGAGAAGGGCAACAAGATTAGTGAATGGAACAAATGGTTGCTCTTACGAAGAAAGGCTTAAGTTTTGCAAATTACAGAGCCTGGAGACTAGGCATCGCCGAGGTGATCTGATAGAGGTGTACAAGGCTTTGAATGGCTTGAGCATGCTCAATGCCGATGGAATGCTTCCTCTTGCTCAGAATAATCACCTGAGAGGGCATAAATTCAAATTGAGGAAGGACGGATGTCGGATAGATGTGCGGAAATTCGCCTTTAGCCAGCGGGCAGTTGGTTTGTGGAATAGACTTCCATCGCTTGTTGTTGAAGTTGATAGCCTAAACAAATTTAAGGCTCAGCTGGACAGGTATTTCGAACGAATTGAGGGGTGAAATGGGAGTAGTGGTTGTTTTTTTTTTTTTTTTTTTTCTTTTATTTTGGCTGATGCTGAATAAGCTTGCTTTCTTGCATCATATGCCTCTACTAATGCTAATGCTAAATGTTAATGACAGATGGACTAAAAAAATAACAGAATGGTATCCAAGAGGAGCTAGAAGAAATCCTGGAAGACAAAGGCGGAGATGGATAGATGAAATTCATGAGTTTGTGGGTAGTAAATGGATGGCCAGTGCTCAAAACAGAAGGAACTAGAAAGTTGCTGGAGAGGCCTTCATCCTGCAGTGGAATTGAAAATGGCTGATGATGATGATGATGAATAATTCAGCAATATCTATCAAACATTCCTTCACAAATTCCCCATCAGAAAATGATTTACATTGTTTTGCAATGTTATTTTGTCAGTGCTCTATCTGTATTTGACAAATTTTTCAAAGTATTTTGTTGCTTAGCAAACCACATTTTAAATTTTCTGCTTCAATTTTCATTTGTTCTGGCGAAAATAGCTTATATTTTACGAAATGTTTTGCTGAAAAATGTCTGTTTACATTATATTCTTTAAAAACAGAAATAGTTTCATTACAAACCAAACAGCTTTATCATCTATATTTGCAATTAAATATTTGAATGTCCAATTATCATTTAAAATACAGCATTCGACATCAATATTTCTTTTTTTTAATTGGCTCATTTTATGGGCTATAAATTATATTAAATTAAATATTGTGATAATTAGAAAAGGCATAAACTGACTTATAAAATATCTTGCACCAATATTATTTTTTTCAATAAGAAGTCAAACACAAAGGAACTTCGTTCAATCGATGCTACAATAATAATTAGGAAATAATACTCTTTGACTAATAATAAAATAATAAATTTAAAAAAAAATAATAAAAAAATGAATAATAATAAAACTCTTTATGACTAATGAAATAATACTCTTCAGTAGAATCACCTGGTTAACTGCGCACTGCTTACTGCTGTACTGGCCACAATTCCCGATTGAACTAAATTAAGCCGAACGTTTACGGTTTATGGCAAGTGTAGTCAGGTATGGATTTTCTATATTTATGCATTTACGGAGGGGGCTGGATTCAACATCGTCGCAGGGCGGATGTGGCCCACGGGCCGGCTGTTGCCCACCCCTGGTCTATATGCTTGTGCATCACATGTGATACACACTTACTGGAGTTTTAAATACGATAAATTTTCGATGTCTGAAACTTACTTGGTTTTTTTGATCTAAATGTGTTATAGTTTGACTTCCAACTCAGTGTGCATCATATTTGATTCACAAAGTGCAAGAATGTGAATTATCTGAAATAATATGGTGGAGTTACTAAATATATAAAAAACGCAGAAATATAAATAAAGTAGCTTTTATTTCTCATTCAATACACTACGTAATATTATTTACGGTATTCATTGAAACAAGGTAGGCAAAATGGTTTGTCCCATTCGACACATTCTGTTGACACTTGTTTAGATTTTTTCATTGCTTCTTTGCTATTTTCCTTTGATATGATTTTTGTGTAACAACGACACCTTCTCCGAATGAGTTTTCCGTGTTCTCTTCTTGGTATATTTCATAATGTGTGGGCCTTTTTAATTGGTTTATTTATAGAACTTTTTTCAGCCATACCTAGCAGAGACATCATAATAGCTTTTGAAAATGCTGCTAGCTGGATTGTTTTATTTCAGTAAAACTTGTTATAGATAACCCAACTATTCACTACAGCAATTTCTAAGCATTCAAACAAGACTTTTCGATACCATTTTACACCCTTTCTGGCCAGATTATAATATGAGATCATTTGATGTGAAAGATCAATTCCTCCTTTTATTCTGTTATATTCTTTTATAACTGCAAGTTTTGAAATAGTTTCTCCTTTTCGGTGGCCTCTCCTGCATTTCTTCTTTTTTCAGCGGCTTTCTTATTTGTACCGTAGTAAGTTGAAATCATATATATATATATATATCTTTCTTGTCTTTATATTTCATTACACGTATTCCTTCGTTATTTACCATTCCTACTACTTCTGCTTTCTCTAATTTCTTTGACTTTACTTCATTGGGCAGCCCTTTTCTATTAGATTTTTAAAATTCCACAATAATCTGTATTTTTGTTCTTCAGGTTAGTTGCTAAAGGTATGCTACTGTACCAGTTGTCTGCAACTAAAATGCTGCCTTCATTTAGCAGTGGTTCAGCTAAGGATACGACTACTGATCCGAAATGATCCAGACCTGGTAACAAATTAGAAGTTCCTTGGCCACAGTAAACTGAGAAATTCCATATATAACCCGTCATTTCATACAGTTTGAATAATTTAATCCCATATTTATGGGCTTTTCCTGGGTTATATTGACGAAACTGAAGTCTGCCTCTGTGGGAAATCATAGTTTCATCGACGGAAATTTCTTCATCGGTGGTATAAACTTCTTGAATTTTTTCTGTAATTCAAGTTTTATGAAATTAGAAATTTTATATAACCTGTCGCCTGGTACCGTTGCTTGATTATCTGCGATATGCCAGTTTTTCAAAATCAAGGTTACAGCTCATACAAATTTTGTGCAAACAAGGATGATAATATAACTCATCTTTCTTCCAGTAATCTTCTAGATTTGGATACCTAATAAGGCCTGTGGCAAAAATCACGCCAAGAAATGATCTCATTTCTTCTTCTGTTAATCGGACCATCTTTGCATACGTGATGTACGTCGAAGAGGATATCTTGCTAAATGCTGCTGTGCATGCTTATTTGTTTCGATTACCATTAGTTTTATAATTTCCTCATCAGTAAACTGCTCAAAAACATCAATTGGTTGCACGATATCATTGGTTGGAGAAATACGTATTTTCAAACCAGAATTTCCCGTGAAATTAATTCTTGGTAATTCTTGAAAATTGCTTCCCCGTGTAGCCATATTTTGTGGATTATTGCGGTTAGGTTGTACATTTTCATCTACAGATGACTCCAAAGAAGAGAAAGAATTGTTTGGGTTGCTTTCTTCATTAGACTGTACATATTCATCTTCACTGCCATTGTCGGAATATTGGCCATCATAAAAAATCTCATCCTCAGAACTACTTTCTTTATCGCTAGTTAGTTGTTTTCTTTTCCCGTAAAACATTGCAGGGTTCATATTTAGAACTTATTACAGCGAGGTAATAACAAACACTGGACCATTTGTGCACATGTTCTAATGGTTTGGCGCGAATATAATACAAAGAAGTGGGAGGCGGCGGTAATTCTAATGTGCATCATATGTGATACACAAAGCGCGCGAATAATAAATGTTTCTGGGTACGCTCTGTGCATCATATGGGATGCACACATCCTTGCTTATCCTTGGTCTGTTACATGTACCCTGACCTACTAGATACGTAAAAAATTATTCTAGAGAGCCACACAACATGATAAAAATAACTATTTCAAATGAGCGTACGGCTTAGTACATGCGAAATATATGTGGACAAGCAAAGGGTTAAATAAATTTGAGGCAGAACTAGACAATCATTTGGAATGAATGAATTAGTGAAATGGGAAGTTTTTTTTTAGCTGATACTGTATAAGCTTGCTTTCTTGCATCATGTGTGTCTAATAATGCCAATGCTAATTCTGACTTATCTCATGGTATTTTCTCAGCATAATCCTGTATTTCTGCAACAGATTGTCATTAGTCCCCGCAAGAGTAATAATTCTATCTTTACCTCTCTTAAAATCTGACAATCTGTTGATAACATCATTAACGTACATGGTAACGTTGCAGCAACCTGCTTGACAATACCTCCAGATATCCTTGGATAATGGGAAATGTATGTCATAGCAGTCAGCGAATTAACTTGATCTCTGTGAGGTCTATCAACTTGTAATTGGAACTTATCCAAAACATGGGGGGGTAACCACATTTAGGTAACTCCGATCTGACTCTGGCATACTCAGCCTGCCTATCAATAATAGACGCCCGATGTGAGCGTGCTTGGTTTAACAACACTAGCCATGCTGTGTAGTTCACATTGAACTAAAACATCTGGAAATGGCAGAGCATCGTCCACCTTAGTCTCTATAGTAAAATCAATTTATAGAGATAAAGAAAATAAGATCCTGGAGGAGTAGTGACTTTGACGCCTGTGGAACAACCACAAAGATATCACAACATACCTATGTTGGAGTCCAAAGGTAACGGGCAAACTCACAGATATGCCCTTTTCAAAAGCCTCCATAGTGATATTTGCTATGTGGGTACTAACTGGTGTGCCCATAGAAGTGCCCTGAATTTGCTTATATAAAGAACTGCCATATTTGATAGCACAGTGGGACAAACAAATATTTGAGGCCCGCCATATATCATCATTGGAGAGCCAGGTTCTGCTCCTCGATGTGGAATCACTGTTCAAAAACTACCTAACAAATGTAATGGTGGGCTGAATCAGAATAGATGTAAACAGGAAGACCATGTCAAAAGAAACTATGACTTCACTCATCATAATATTAAATTCCCTAACAGTCTCCAAAAAATGAATACTACTTTTTTTATAGAATGTGGTACCGATATGAGGGGCAAGCAATTCAGCTAAGTACTCATATGCCCCAACAAGAAACAGTGAGGCTTAGAAGAATGCCTGGTCTGAAAAGATTTAGGGCTAAAGGCTCAACTTCCAGAAAATTCACTAAACATAACTGGTCACTACTTACAAACATGATGCTAATGCAGTTTGTAAGTGGTGAATTACCAAAAATGGTAAAATATCATTTTTATGATATGTCTTATTGTAAATACCGTCACAACGAGTTGCCTGATATTGCTACCTCGAATAACTAAATCTTCACCAATGGAGAAGACTATTGTTACTTATTCTCAGTGAATATCACCATCCAGATGACTGTTTCAAGGCTGTTTGGCACCTTATCAGTGGGTGGGTTTCAAGGCCAGACAGCTTTGAAACAGCTGTCTGCGTGGTGGTATCCACTGAGAATAAATAAAATAGTCTTCTCCACTGGTGAAGCGTTAGTTATTCGAGGTAGTGCAATATCAGGCAGCTCATTATGACAGTATTGGTATTCACAATATGAAGTATGATATAAAAACAATGCCATTTTACCCTTTTCTGTAATTCACTACATACAAACGTGTTGCTAATGCACTAACCCGTTGCATTCAGTGAATTTCCCTTAAGTTGAGGCTTTAGCCCAAAATCTTTTCACTCTATACTATGGTAAACCATCTGGCGTCTTTCATATTTTCATATTGTGAAGTTATACTTCATAACTGAGTTGTCACTTATTGCATCACAATACCTACCCACCCACCCACCAATGAGATGTAAGTCTTGAAACTGCCATCTGGATGGTGGTATCACTGAGAATAAGTAACAATAGTCTTCTCCTCTGGTGAAACATTATTTATTTGATCTAGCACAATATCAGGCAACTCATTGTGATGGTATTTCACAATATGAGATATAAAAACGATGCCATTTAGCACTAGCATTATTTGAGGCTTATGATGCAAGAAAGCAAGCTTATATAGCATTAGCCAAAAAAAAAAAAAAAAAAACCCTTCCCATTTCATCCATCTGGTCACTCCAAATGTTTGTCTAGTTCAGCCTTAAATTTATTTAAGCTATCAACTTCGACAACAACAGATGGAAATCTGTTCCAGCAATCTAAACTACCTGCTGGCTAAAGGCAACTTCTGCACATCTATTCTACAACTTTTGTTCCTCAATTTGAATCTATGCCCCCTCAGGTTCTTAATCTGAGCAAGCAGAAGTATCCTATCAGCATTGAGCCTGCTCAAACCATTCAAGGCCTTATACACCTCAATCAGATCACCTCGCAGGTGCCTAGTCTCCAGATGCTGCAACTTGCAGAACTTTACCATTTTCGGTAAATCACTACATACAGACATGTTGCTAATGCACTAACCTGTTATGTTCAGAATGCCTATGAATCTTGGTTATTCCATTAAATCCAACCCAGAGATAAACTTCTTTTCTAGACACCATGAATATACTAGTTTATTCACTTGAGATTCCAAAAGTTTCAGTATTCCAACATCAAACCACCAGACTCATAAACAAACAAGTCCATGCCCATAAAGCCATGTGTCCTGTACAAAAGTTAAAACCTTTTGCACATAATCCTCCCTCAAAACAGAGGCCACTATTGAGCATAATTATTCTGTAGTGGCCTCTGTTTTGCAGCATGTAAGACCCATGGCCTTCAATTTGTCTTGGACACAGGGAGGAGCTTTCAATTCTCTGTGTAAAGAACAGCATCTTATGATTTTACCAGCTGATTAAGGACATTGCAACAGTTTTGAATTGGGGAGGTTGTGCAAAAGGTTTTGACTTTGCTACAGGACACACGGGTTAATAATTATGTCATGTCTCATAGATGATTTGCTTCTACCTCATGCCTTTTCTGTAGATTTTTCCATGCACTATTCTTCTGAATTGGCATTCTTCTCTCTTCACTAGTCCAAACGTGCACAATCAGTCAGTATCTTTACTGTCCAACTTCACACTCACAGAATCAACTTTTCTTCTTCCTCATTTACCCCTTTAACTTTTGTTTTCTGGAAAAGCCTTCCTCACATGTATTTTCTGAAAATTACAATCTACAGAAATTCAAGTCTGATGTTAACAAATATCTTCTGGTATCTCAACCTTTATCCTGTGCATGGTACAAAGTACTGTAGTTTCTAATACCTTTCATGTTTGGGGTTTTTATTAAAAAAAAGTCACATGGCAGTGTCATTTTCAGATTTGGAATTTTTTGTGATCAAGTTTCCGTCACTTCTCATCATTGATGGAAATAGGTGGAGCAGTAGATGTTTTACAATATTGTTTCTGTCAATTCAGTGTGAGAACCTACAAAAAGCTATTATAAAAGAAAAAGAATTGGTAGTCCTGAGGAACTGACAGATGCAGAAAGAAGTTTGAAATATAATAGATTATCTGAAGTTGTGCTTGGCATTTTAACAGTTCATCATAGAAATGCTGAATGTGAGAGGTATTCAGTCAGCAGAAGAGAGAAGAAACTTAGTTCAGATCTCTTTCTGCTGAAACTTTGGAAGTGCTCTTAACAGCCAAGTTTAGACAGCTGGGCTGTTATGAAAAAACTTTGACTCAACTCAGTATTTATAAAGAAGGAAGAGTCTGCAACATTGTCTGCCTTGAAGTTGGTGGTATTTCATTGATAATCTGAAAAATCTAAAAACAAAAAAATGCTAGGTGCAGTAATGTTTGAAAATATGCTATACTCTTAAACAATCTAGTGTGCATATCTTAAACCCTAACTAGTATGCTGCTGTGTATCAGACTACTTGTCTTAAATTTTCTACTTGTGGTTTTATTTTACTCATTGTTATCTGTTTAACAAATTATATATCAACATATTTTATTTGTGTGTAACTAATTTGCAACTTCTGCTTGTGATCTGACAGACTACATTTTGAGTTTAATTTTTTTAATTTGTAAATATTTTTTTCTTATTATTCATATACTATATATATATATTTTTTAGCAAACTGATAATAAATAATCCTTTAAGTTTTGATAAAATTTTTAAAAATTTTTCATGTTTCAAAACACTAGTAGAATAAAATGAAATAAAAGTTTTCTGTAAAAGTTATATGTTGACAATTTTATACTATTGAAAATATATTCCTATTGTATGAGAACATTATTAACAAAACGTGTCTGCATCAGGTATTAAAAAAAAAAAAAACTGTAGTGGTTTATGAGACTGCATGTATTATTAATGATTCATTTATAATTATGCATTTTACTTTACTGGTTTATTCTCTTTATTGAAGTTCAGAAGGATGGGAAGGACTTCTTGAAGAAATCTCAGTGGAATTGGATAGGATATCATTCAGAAATCTTGGACGTGATGACAGGTGAAAAAAAAAAAAAAAAAACTTCATCTGAATTATTAAAACATTTGATAGAGATTTTGTAGTCCAAATTATCTATTATCAGTTTTTGATAATTACGTTAACATAGGTTTAAATTTTCAAATCAATAATTAAAATCATTAAAAATGCCTTTTACATTCACTGTCTCCAAACACATCTCTAGAATAAAATTTAAAAGGCCTGTGCTGTTAACTTCCATGGGCAGTGTTCTTCTGAATTGGCTTCTATAATTTCCGCTCTCTCTTTCAAAACAGTCCGAACACATGCCACCACCAGCCAACATCCATTTATTGTCCAAGTTCAAACTCACAGAACCAACTTTTCATCTTCCTTATTTATTCATATAACTGCCGTTTTCTGGAACAATCTTCCTTCATACATATTTCCTGAAAATTACAGTCTACAGAAGTTCAAGTTTAATGTCAACAAATATCTTCTTTTGTCTTCTCAACTTCCAACCCAAACATGGTACTAAGTACTATAGGTTCTAATACCTCTCATGTTTGGGGGTTTCATTAAAAAAAAAAAAAAACCTGTTGGTAACTCTCTAGGAGGCATTCAGATCAGTTAGTGTATAATCATATAATCTTGCTGCCTTTACTCTGCCAGGTAGCAACTCAAAGCAGTCTGAGTAGGGTTTATGTACATAGCATTGGCAAGATTACAAGTTTAAGAGCTAGGTATATACTTGCTGTTTGTATGCAGTAGCCAAACATTTCATTAATTCATACACTACTGCCCCCCCAGTCTTATTTTATCTAAACCTTCCAAACATTGCTTTGTTCATTTTTCAAACATATATGGTCTTAAATCCAGTGATGTCCACACCCACCTGCAGTCTGCCAAGCATCACTTATTCCTGACAGAATCCGATTGGTTTCCTCAACCATTATTTATCTCAGTTGCCCCTAATTATTTGTTCTATGGCTCCTTTTGCTTCAAAGATGGTGCATGTGTCCTTTCAGATATTACTTTTCATAGAGTAAAAAAATATGTGGAGGTCTTTCAGAGACTTCCTAGTTTGGAATCTACTCTTTTTTACTTTTGTGACTTAAAACAAACTTCTCTATCCCATTTTGTTAAATTTGTTTCTTACCATTATCTTTATCCCAACTCTAATCACTTGCAAATCTTTGACTTTTTTTTGAAACTCAGCTTTCTACATTCTAACTTTCTAAACAGTTGGTTGGTTTTAATGGTCACAACTCCAGCTGATCATCATGCTGATACTTTTACAGTTACTAGTGGCTTCACCCAGCTTACTATTTACTTACTAGAATATCAGATGTCCTAACACCTATCCTTGATCTTGATCCTTGAACCTTGATCATTCTTGATCTTTTTCTCACCAACAGCATTTCAAAATACACAAATATTATTGTCAGTGCTCCTCTAGGCACCACAGATTACAACGTGTAATGGTCTCTTCGCCAGTGCAACCTCTTTCTCTCTCTCTCTAGAAGTAATTTCCATTCTCAACTTCACATCATTCATCAACATAAAAATATGAAATGGAATGATCTATGTGATTAATATTGTTGTTTTCCTTGGATGGATCACTGTTTTAAATCATCTTGTCCCAATGTTTGCTCAGACCATGTCAGTGAAATTGTCCTTGTAGGAATAAAATCCTTTATTTCACATTACATCCTAAAATCTTGTCCTTTATTAATCTAAACCTTGTTTTTCCAATAAATGTGCTACGGTTGTCTAAGATAAGAATGTAGTTATAATTTTATAATTTTAATTTAATTTTTTTGTATCTAATTCTACAGATTCATTTTCTGATGACATTTGTAAAATAGTTATTAATCAATTCAAACTTAATTTTGAACAAGTTAAGAGTAGAAAACTTCTCAAATTGGTAGTTGAGCATTCTGGTATTTTACCAACGTTTTTGGCCACAACTTTTGTCCATCTATACTTGCACTTCTGTTACAACCTGACAGTTCTGTTGCATCTGCACTAGGCGCCTCCGTAGCCAGGAGCAGCAGTTCATAGCACATGCTTCTTGATTAGACCGGGGTTCGAGCCCGTGCCCACCAAATACGGAGGATGTGGAAAGGTCAAGGAATGACCACCGCATATCCCCGGAGCAATATGGCCTTAGTTGCTAATGCTCCTAAAAACCAAATAACAACAACAGCATCTGCACTAAAGATAAGACTCATTACTAGCATCCTTTTTTCCTTCTACCTCGTTTTTACATTATTATTAATACTGTTACTTGTTAAACTATCGTCTACCATAGCAATAGAAGGGCAATGAGTTACATTTCAAACTCATTGCCCTCTGTGGTCTTTTGACAGAAAGCTGTTATCATTAGCAGTGACATATGATGCAAGAAAGCAAATGTATACAGCATCAGCAAAAAAAAAAAAAAAAAAAAAAAAACACTTCCCATTTCAACTATCCATTCACTCCAAGTCTGTCCAGTTCTTTAATTATTTATGCTGTTAACTTCCACAATGACAGAGAGAAGTTTGTTCCAGCAGTTAACCACCTGCTCGCTAAGGGCAAATTTCCGCACATCTATTCAGCAACGGTCTTTTCTCAATTTGAATTTATGCCATCTCAGGTGCATAATCTGAGCAAGAATCTCATCGCCATTGAGCTTGCTGAAACCATTCAAAGCCTTAAACAACTCAATCAGATCACTTCACAGTTGCCTAGTCCCCAGATGCCACAATTTGCAGAACTTAAGATTCTCTGTTAATTAAGAAAAACATAAAATCAAAAGAAGTGTATTCATTTGATATAGATGAACAGTGCATGTTGAGTCAGTTTGGTGTGACATAAGCACTGCAAAAGCAAAAATAAGAGTAGGAGTGTGTTATAGGTCCAATGACTTGAATGAGTACATTGAACAATTGTACAGAGAAATAGAGTGGGCTAGTAAATCAGAATGTCTTATAATGGGGGATTTTAACTTCCCAGATATTGACTGGAACTTGTGAGTTGGTCACTCGCACACTAGTAAGACTTTTGTGGATTTATTGGATAACTGTTTTCTGCAGCAGCATGTTCGAGAGGAAACCAGAGAGGGTAATATTCTTGATCTGGTTATCAGCAATGATCATTTGTGTGTTAAGAATTTGCAGATAAATGAACCACTAGGTGGCAGTGATCACAGTATACCGATGTGGGATTTACTTAAAGATATAATTACCATCAGGGGTAAAGGAAAAGAGTTTTTGCTTTTGTAAAGGTGAGTACAGTGGTCTCAGACAGTTTTTAAATTCTGTACAGTGGGATCAACTAATGATGTTACCAAAGCAAATTCTAAGTGGGAAGCATTTAAGGAATTAATCGTGGAATTAAGCATTCAAGGAATTAATACTAAAAGTTTCATACCTATTTAGAAATATTGTTCAAGGTTTAGGCCTAAATGGTTATCAAACGAACTAATGAGACTCGTGACAGAGAAGAAAAATGCATGGGATACATATAAATTATCAGGCGACACAGAAGCCTATGGCAGATATAAGCTAGTCTGTAATCAAGTCACAAAGGAGATTAGGCAGGCGAAGGCAGATTACGAGAAATCTTTGGCAAAAGATGCTAAGAAAAACACGCTTCTTGATTAGACCGGGGTTCGAGCCCGTCACCACCAAATACGGAGGATGCGGAAAGGTCAGGGAATGACCACCGCATATCCCGGAGCAGTATGGCCTCAGTTGCTAATGCTCCTGAAAAACCAAATAACAAACAGACAGCTAAGAAAAACAGCAAGGATTTCTTTACTTATATAAACTCTAAAAGGAAGGGGAAGGGGATGAATCTGATTGGTCCACTTCACATCGATGGTTCGACTGTTGATGATCCTGCGCAGATAGCAAACAATCTGAATGAGTATTTTGCATCTACATTCACATATGAGGAATTATTAAGGTTTGAAAATGGCAGAAGGTTATCAAATTGTAGCAGGATACTTAATGATTTTGTAATAACTGAAAGCAAAGTGGAGGAGAAATTGTTGAAATTAAACATAAGAAAAGCACCTGGGGTGGATGGGATCTATCCAGTTATATTAAAGGAGGCGGCAAAGTAACTAAGCAAACCCTTAGCCATAATTATGAGAGCATCCTTGGACTCAGGGGAGGTTCCCACAGACTGGAGATGTGCAAATGTATCCCCAATTCACAAAGGGGGATCAAAGGGTGACACGAGTAATTACAGACCAGTGAGTTTAACTTCTGTTCTGGGTAAAATAATGGAGTCACTGGTTAAAGATGCATTGCAGGATCATCTAGACAAGACTGCAGCAATAATTCAGACACAGCATGGGTTTGTTAAGAGAAAGTCTTGTCTGACAAATTTGATAGGATATTATGATGTGGATACAAAGGAACTGGATGCAAAAAATAATTTTTATATCATATACTTGGATTTCAGGAAAGCTTTTGACACTGTTGTGCATGGAAGACTGCTGTAAAAATTGGAGCCTAATGGTATTAAGGGTCAGTTGCCACAATAGATAAAAGGATGGTTGAGTGGGAAAAGACAGGGTGGTAATCAATGGGTGCTGCTCTTCGTGGACTAATGTTATTAGTGGAGTCCCACAGCGTTCGGTGTTGGGTCCACTGTTGTTTTGTATATTTATCAATGATATTGATGAAGGTATATCAGGCTTAGTGTCGAAGTTTGCAGATGATACAAATGTTGCAGGGTTGTTAATGACAGTAATAGCAGTGTGCTACTGCAACAGGATCTATAAAATTTGGGCAGATGAGCTGAGAAGTGGCAACTGACGTTTAACCTTGACAAATGCAAAGTACTGCATATGGGTAGAAGTAACCCCAGAGAAATGTACCAACTGTGTGGTACTACACTTAAGGTGGTAGAACATGAAAAAGACCTGAGAGTAATTGTGCAGTCAGATGTGAAGTTTTCTGAACAATGCAGACAGGCTGCCAGGGCAGGTCATGGGGTTTTGTCAGTGATATATAGGAATTTTGCTAACGGGAAAAGGGGTTATTGTCCCTCTGTACAGGTCTGGAGGCCTCATTTTAGGAAGGATGCAGATTTGCTTAAGTGTGTACAGAGAAGGGCAACAAGATTGGTGAGGGGAATGAAGGGATCCTCTTACCAAGAGAGAATTAAATCCTGCAAATTGCAGTGGCTGGAGATTAGGCACCTGCACGGTGATCTGATTGAGGTGTATAAGGCTTGAATGGGTTAAGCACACTGAATTCTGATGGGATTCGTCCACTTATTCAGATTACGAACCTAAGGGGGCATAAATTCAAATTAAGGAAAGACAGAGTAGAAACGATGTGTGGAAATTTGCCTTTAGCCAGCGGGTGGTTAATTGCTGGAACAAACTTCCATCTGTCATTGTGGAAGTTGATAGGTTAAATAAATTTAAGGAGGAACTGGACAAACATTTATTTATTTTTATTTTATTTATTTATTTTTTTTTTGGCTGATGCTGCATAAGCTCATACACTTGCTTTCTTGCATCACATGCCACTACTACTACTACTACTGCACTTGGTAAGAGCACTCACCAATCTCATTGCCCTCCTTGAAACGAGGCCGCCAGACCTATATGCAGTACTCAAGGTATGGCCTGACAATTGCCTTATCCAAAGGGACAGTCACCTCCATAGCTAACAAAATTCCATATATTATTGACAAGACCCCATGAGCTGCTCTGGCCACCTGTCTGCACTGCTCAGAAAATTTCATATCTGACTGCACAGTTAAGTTCAGATCCTTTTCCTTCTCCAGTACCCTAAGTAGTACTGCACAGTTACGTTACTCTAGGGTTACTGCTACCCAGATGCAGTAGTTTGCATTTGTCAATGTTAGACTTCAGCTGCCATTTCCCAGCCCATCTGCCTAAGTTTTCTATATTTAACCTTAGGGGCTCACATCTGGTGAGTATGGGCTTGCACATCTAGGGTCTTGAGCCCTGAGCTGGATATCATCGTTCTTCTCTTTTTTTGTGATTCCCTTCTACTTCTGTTACTCACTCACTCACTGTAATTATTGTCATTAACAACCCTGCCACCCTTTGTATCATCTGTGCAGCCTTGGACATTAAGCTTCATATACCTTCATCAAAATCATCGATTAATATCAAAAACAATTGTTCCAACACCGAACCCTGGGGTGGTCCGCTAATAACCTTAGTTCACAAAGAGCAGTGTCCATTGATTACCACTCTCTATCTTCTCCGACCATCCCTTTATCCATAGTAGAAACTTGTCCTTAATACCATATGCTCCAATTTGTACAGCAGTCTTTCATGTGCAACAGTATCGGTATCAACAGCGTTCCTGATATCCAAGTATATGATATCAAAATTATTTTTTGCATCCAGTTCCTTTGTGACCACATCATAGTATCCAATCAAATAGATCAGACAAGATTTCCCCTGAACAAACCCACGTTGTGTCTGAACTATAATTGCAGTCTTTTTTGGATGATCCTGCATTGCTTCTTTAACTAGTGATTCCATTATTTTCCCTGGAACAGAAGTTTAATTAATAGATCTATAGCCGACCGGGTTAGCCAGGTGGGTAAAGTACCTACCTAGCAACCCAAATGTTGTGGGTTCGAATCCCGCCTCGGGCTTGGATCAAAGTACTGCAAAAACCTTGGGAGGTGCATTATGGCCACAGAAGCCAATGCGCCAACCAAAAAAAAAAAAAAAAAAAAATAGATCTATAATTACTCGTGTCACCCTTTAAGTCTCCTTTGTGAATTGGGGATACATTTACACATCTCCAGTCTGTGGGATCCTCCCCTGAATAATCATGATGCCAAGAAAGCTTCAGGTCCTCACGCCATTTCTCCACTTGTTCTTCAAATCAGCGCTTTTTAACTTGTTCCTATTCTGAATCTCATTTTTATTTCTTATTCCATTGGTGTGCCTTCTGCTTGGAAATTTGATCATAACCAGCCAGTTCCTACAAAAGGAACCGACTGGATATGATCAAATTTCCAAACAGTTCCAACAAAAGGGTGACAAATCTCTCCTATATATTTATCACCCCCATTGTTTTTATTTCTCATCTTCCCAAAGTCATGAGAAATCTGTCAACCACCAACTATCTTGTAACCTTCCATCTGATCAGTGATCACCAATATGGATTTAATCAATGTTCATCCACTGATGATATATTGGCTTATGTTATTCATATTTGAACATATTTGATGGAAAAGTTTGGTGAAACTCAATTTTTCTTGACATTTCTAAAGCTTTTGATTGGCCTTTATTAGTATGGTGTATACAGTGGAGTTGGTTTTCACAGAATGATTGGCTCTCTGGCAGAATTGGATCCACTTGATTTCAAGCTCAGCTCCATCACTGTTTTAGACATTCAAGTAACCTTAGCTATCACTACTGAATGAATGTCCATGCAAACCTTGGGGACCACAACATCTAGTCATGGTCAATTTAGATATTGAAGAGGTATTTGATGCTACTTGGTGACATGGTATAAGTATGACGTCTTATAACTGGGACATCCAGGTGTAGATTTCTAGGGGGTGCTGGGCACTATGGCATTCCCCCCCAAAAAAAAAAAACTTATTGGCCATCAGTATACCTGCTGGTTTAAATGATTTTAAACACAGTTAAACAAGAAGCAAACTTAAAATTTAAATTTATATTACAGAAAAGAAATACATTGCTAATTACTGTAGCTAAATATATTTATGTCCAAAGTATATTTTACAAATTCATGTTAACCAAAAAAAAAGAAAGAAAAAAAAATTCACTTTTTATTTATTTAGCCCATTATTTTTATTTGTCATTCTTACTCTAGTGTTGATTCAGGAACTTAATTATTAATGGAGTCGCCCACCCCTTCAAATTCTTTAATCCAAAGATGATTGGTAAATTGGAGGTGGGGTGTAGTAATAGTAGTGGTGGCAAATGATGCAAGAAAGCTGGCTTGTATAAATAATCAATCAGCCATTAAAAAAAACAAAAAAAAAACACACAGTTCACCCATCTGTACCCTCTAAGAATCTGTCTAGTTCTCGCTTGGATTTTATCAACCAGTCCACTTCCACACAACAGATGGAAGCCTGTTCTAACAACCAGCCACCCACTAGCTAAAGTCAAACCTGCACATCTATTCTGCAACCATCTTTCCTCAACTTGAATTTATGCCCCCTCATGTGTAGTCTCAACAAGTGGAAGTACCATTCAGCTTACTCAATCCGTTCAGGACTTTAAACAACTCAATCAGATCACTCCCACAGGGGCCCCGGGTGCCAAGCATTATTGTGATCGAGCGATTCTTTGAGCTATTTATAGAGCATTTTCCCACTGTGACAGTTCTTGTTAATTTGGAAAGTTTTTGTTACGTTTAAAGTAATTTATTGTTAACTTATTTTTACAAATTGTAAGTAAGTTACAGAAAGGAAAACCACCTTTCTTTTTTTCTTTCCTTAAAACTAACAAACTAACCGCCACTGTTCCTGCCTTCCCATGGCGGGGCCGGTAACCTTGGAGAAAAGGTTCTCTGCTAGGGGCTAAAAGGAGCAGACATGGATCACAAAGACTGTTATCCATCTGTTGAGCCTCATGCCTCAACTTCTTCAAGGTCAGACCAAACTAATTTTGACACTTCCCATCCCAAGAGACAAAGAACAGAAGGATCCAAAAAGGAATCACCACTGTTTCCTATAATACATTCCCAAACAAGTCAACAAATAGTGCACTTTTTCTCCATTTCTTATCCAGAAATGTCTCGAGAATGTTGCCGGACCACCTAAAATGGTGAAAAGACGCTGCTCCGAAGATCTACTTATATAGACTATGAATAGTAGGCATTCTGAAGCCCTACTACAGGAATATTTGCCAATCTCACAATTGGCAAATATTCCTGTCACAGTAACTCCACATGCCACCCTAAATACGTCCAAAGGAGTGCTGTCTGAATGGGACTTAATAAATGTTACTGAAGAGGAATTAGCCCAGGAGATACAAGACCAAAAAGTTGTACAGGCAAAGCAAATTAAAATCAAGAAAGTTCTCACTACAGTTAAGGCTGGATATCTGAACTGCCATATCTGGCCTTATATCCCAAATGCTTCAAGTGCCAAAAATTTGGCCATGCTCAAACAGTGTGTAGAGGGGTTTCAGTGTGCCCCAACTGTGGATCCAAGGAACACACACCGACAGACTGCCCAGCAAAAACACTAATATGTCCGAACTGTAAGAGTAACCACCCAGCTTACTCAAAAGTATGTGAAACCTGAAAAACAGGAAAGAAAATACAAAAGTACAAAATAGAAAACAAAGTGACTTAGCAAGGAAACAAGTTTTACTCACTGTACTGAAACTGACATATGCAGCTGCAACACAAAAATACAAATTGGAAGGAACACGAACTGAAGTATCCATACCACTGGCTACATCCATTTCCTACTATGCTCGGGCTGTTCTAGCGAGTCCGCAGGAGTTCCCTAAAGAACATGTAAAAGACATGGTTTTGTTAAGGGGAAGTCTTGCCTGACCAATTTGATTGGATACTATGATGCAGTCACAAAAGAACTGGATGCAGAGAATAGCTTTGATATTATATACTTGGATCTTAGAAAGGCTTTTGATACTGTTGCACATGGAAGACTGCTACACAAATTGGAGCAGTGTGACATTGGAGGCAAATTGCTGCTATGGATAAAGGGGTGGTTGAGGGGGAGAAGACAGAGAGTGGTAATCAATGGACACTGCTCATCGTGGACTAATGTTATTAGTGGAGTCCCTCAGGGCTCGGTGTTGGGTCCATTATTGTTTTCTGTATTTATAAATGATATTGATGATGGTATATCAAGCTTAATGTCCAAGTTTGCAGACGATACAAAGGTTGGCAGGGTTGTCAAGGACACTACTGACACTATGCTACTGCAACAGGATCTGGAAAGGTTGAGCAGATGGGCTGAGAGGTGGCAAATGAAGTTTAACATTGACAAATGTAAAGTACTACACATGGGAAACAGCAACCCCAGAGCAACGTATCAACTCTGTGGTACTACACTGACAGTGGTAGAGAATGAAAGGGACTTGGGGGTGGTTGTGCAGGCAGATATGAAGTTCTCTGAGCAGTGCAGACGGGCTGCAAGAGTAGCTCATGGAGTATTGTCAATGATATACAGGAATTTTTCCAGCAGGGATAAGGAGGTGATTATTCCCTTGTATAAGGCAATGGTCAGGCCACACCTAGAGTACTGTATACAGGTCTGGAGGCCTCATTTCAAGAAGGATGTAGAGCTGCTGGAACGAGTACAGAGAAGGGCAACAAGATTAGTGAATGGAACAAAGGGGTGCTCTTACGAAGAAAGGCTTAAGTTTTGCAAATTACAGTGTCTGGAGACTAGGCACCAGCGAGGTGATCTGATAGAGGTGTATAAAGCCTTGAATGGTTTGAGCATGCTCAATGCTGATGGGATTCTTCCTCTAGCTCAGAAAAATCACCTGAGAGGGCATAAATTCAAATTGAGGAAAGACAGATGTAGGATAGACGTGCGGAAATTTGCCTTTAGCCAGCGGGTGGTTGGTTGGTGGAACAGACTTGCATCCCTTGTACTGGAGGTTGATAGCCTAAATAAGTTTAAGGCTCAGCTGGACAGGTATTTTGAACGAACAGAGGGGTGAAGTGGAAGTGGGTTTTTTTTTTTTTTTTTTTGGCTGATGCTGCATAAGCTTGCTTTCTTGCATCAAATGCCTCTACTAATGCTAAAGACCAAGCAAATAGTACCCCAGTCACCATACCACCAACTATTACTCCATCACGTTCAGATACTGAGAGTCTGAGAAATCTTGAACTGCTAAAGATTCTAACCACAGATATGGAAACCGATGACACCACTAACGATGATTAAACCATCTTAGAAATAGATATTGAGGAAGATATGGATACTGCACGACCCACTGTTCCGAGAACAGATAAAATAAAATTGGAACGCTATAAACAGATTGGCTCGAAAAAACAGTCAGAAACCTTCTACATCAAAAGCTAAATAATGGATCAGAAATTCAGTGGAATTGTAGAGACCTCTGTAGCAACATAGATGATATTCACGATTTGATAAATCAATATCATCCAGTAAGTATCTGTCTACAAGAAACAAATCTCTCTCTGCAAGTGACACTTTCAGTTAAAAACTGTACCCTGTTCAGGCAAGACAGAATCACTACCCATGGTGGTGTAGCTATATTGATTGACAGTAAAATCCCTTCCAGACATATTCTCTACAAACCACTTTAGAAGTAGTTGCAGTACGGCTTGCTCTCAAGAGTAAGCACAATGCTTACTCTTGTATCCATATATATCCTGCCAAATCAGAACTGCTCAATAACTGATGATCTAGATGAACTAGATGATCTTGATCTTATCCTACAACTACTCTTTCCTTTCTGCATATTGGGCAATTTTAATGTGCATCACCAGTTATGGGGGATCTTTACAGACATACAACCGGGGATGCATGATAGAGGCTTTTCTTGTAAAACATAATCTCACACTGCATAACACAGTCTCCCACACCTATGTCCATTTTCCAATAGACTCAACCTCTTCTGTAGACCTGACAATATGCTCACCAGACTTTGATTGGAGATTTTCAGACAACCCATTAAATAGTGATCATTTTCCTATAATCTGTAAGCTCTGCACAAGAAGAAACTTGCCAGTAAGTGGTTAAACTATATGGAAATTCTCAAAAGCTGACTGGAATAAATATGCATCCAGCATTACACTAGATGATGATACCATCCAGCATCACTCCATAGATGACGCTGTTAAACACAATTACAGACCAGATGTTGACAGCTGCTGCTATCGCCATTCCTCAAACTTCAAATAAAGCATCCAAACACAAAAACTACTGTTGGAATTCAGCATGTATGATAGAGGCTTTTCTTGTAAAACATAATCTCACAACTTGGCCTTAGAGGACATCTACCCCTCTACATATACAATTTCCTTAAGAATCGGACCTTCCAAGTTCGAATGAACAATACACTTTCCAATATATTTTATCAAGAAGGGGTCCTTCAAGGATCTGTACTTAGTGCCACACTTTTTGCAGTCCACTTCAGCACAATAATAGAACAAATCCCAAACAATATCTTTACAACTATTTATGCTGATGATTTCAACATTTCTTATCAAGCGCAGCATATGAGGACAATAGAACGGCAATTGCAACTAGCCATTAACAGAATCATAAAATGGACAGAAAGAAATGGATATAGAATATCGGTACAAAAGACTGCATGTATACATTTCTGCAGAAAAAGGAATCTCCATCCTGATCCAGAACTCAGGCTGGAAGAACAGATCATCCCAGTTAAAAATAGTGTCCATTTCTTAGGATTAGTTTTTGACAAAAAACTGACTTTCCTAGAGCATATCAGATGTTCATTTTCTTCAAACAGTGGACTCTTATGTGACTGATATGCTCTAAGAAAGTCAGTTTTTTGTCAAAATCTGCTATATCCTGGGGAGCAGACAGGACAATCCTACTATGTTTGTATCGCCTTCTCATTCGGTCTAAGCTAGACTATGGTGCCCCAGTCTATGACTCGGCAAGACCTAGTGCCCTGAGATGGCTCGACCCAGTACATCACTGCGCACTCCGTTAAGCCCTTGGAGCTTTCCGCACCTCACCCGTGCAGAGCCTGTACGTCGAAGCTCAAGAACCACCTCTGCAGATCAGAAGACAAAATCAATTACTCTCTTATGCAGCTAAAATAAAATCCTTACTAGACCACCCTCTACAGAAAACTCTTTTTGCTTCTGAATAGGAACAACATTATCAGCAACAACAAAGAATCAATAAACCTGCGAATGTGAGATTAAAAAACCTTCTTCTCAGTAGAGAGCTTAACCTAGATAACATAATTCTGCTGACGAAGCAGTCTACTCCACCATGGATAATCAGACAACCTTTATGTGACTTCTTCCACATTTCGAGCATATAAACCGTCAGCAGCTGCATGCTGCTTATAAGCCACAATTTTCAAATCATTGCTTTCTATATACAGATGGATCCAAAACTGATTCTCATGTGGGAGTGGCAGTTTACTTTTCTGACATCACATTGGCCCAAAAACTGCCAAAAGACTGTAGCATTTATACTGCAGAACTGCAAGCCATTATGTTAGCACTAAACGAAATCGACCATTCAAGTTTTCAAAACGGCATAATTTTTACTGACTCCCGTAGTTCCATGATGGCAATACAGAATATCAGTTCTAACAAACATCCACTACAACAGCATATTCAATACAAAATATCAAAACTCCTTGAACAACGTCGTAACATTAGATTTTGCTGGATCCCAAGTCATGTCGGAATACACAGCAACGAGCAAGCAGACAGAGCTGCCAAAGAAGCCAACAACAATATTTCTGCATCAGAATATATCCCTTTCTCAGACTACAAACACGTTATTGATCACGGTGGGATACATCACTGGCAGCGGCAATGGCAAGTACTTACCACTAACAAATTGCATCAGATTAAAAGATTACTCCAACCATGGAAATCCAGAATTCAGAAAAATAGACGCAATGAAGTGATACTTGCTAGGTTAAAGATAGGACACACGTATTTTAGTCACTCTTATCTTTTGCGAGGAGAGGATCCCCCCCCCTCCCATGCCCTATCTGTCACACACAAGAAACAGTAGAACATGTACTGATTACTTGTCCAGCTTTTGCAGATGAGCGCCGAAACTCCTTCAAAGAGCTAAACAAACATGACTCCCTCACTCTGAAAACCATACTGGAAGATAGAAAAAATATAGCAGATGTTTTTCAGTTCCTCAAGAAAATAAATTACTATAATCAAATATAAAACTAAATATTATCTCTAAAGCGAGTCTGCTGACGAGGCTACTAGGAGACGGTCGTGTTCAAAGCCGCTAAGTGGATTTTTCTTATTTATTGATTTGAAATTATTGTTTTTCTAAAACTTTTGATTTAAATTTAGTAGTATAACATTATTTTGTGATTTTCTGATTAATTTGGTGTATTTATTCTTTACTCGGCCTTGTAATTGCATAAAAGTATCGGTAAAGGTATCCACGTGTTTGCAACTCCGCTGAACGAGAAGTTCTTTAGCCATATTTAGCCGCTTGATTGAATATTTTTTACATCGAATTATTTCTGTAAGTAGCTTATAGACCTAGTAAGGATCGTTAGTTTATTCTGAATTGAGACAGCGAGATTTGAAAGTTAATTAATACTCAAGTGTCTGTAGATTTACCGTTCGTAACTTTCCCGCCTTTGTGATACGATAGTTATATACCGTACTAGATAGCGTTAGTTGAACTTCGTTAGCAGTTAAATTGTACTTTTAAATAAATACATATAACGACTTAGATTACATACGTAATATAATTAATTATATTTCACATAATTAATAACATAACATAATTAATTATAATTAATTAATAAATTAATAGAATCATGACTCAGACCAGAGCAGCAAAGCAAAAGGCTCAAGCTAATGGAAGTGCTGTGGCTCAGAGTGGAACTGAGGGGGGCAGTTGTCCTCTGACTCACAGCCTTATAAAATGCACTGTTTGCTTGATGTTTGCAGAGCAATCGGGTACGGGTCATGATACTACCATGGGGGATGTCTTTGTGTGTGCGCGATGCAAGGAGTGTATCGATATCAGGCAACAACTCAGCGTTCTTGTGGGCCTATATGAGAGCTTGAAGGACAGGGTGGATGCCCTCGAAGAAACTAAATTGAGGGGCCCATCAAGCTCTCAGCTGCCCACATCAACGCCAGAGCTTGCACTTGGGCATCGCGTGACACAGAGACAACCCCCAAGGCAGAATGCGCTGGTCCCGAAGGAACTAGTAGTTGTTGGTGACTCTATTGTCAGGGAAACGGGGAACATGCTTTGTAAAAAGGATAGGTGGAACAGGACCAGGGTATGTCTGCCAGGGGCAAAGGTTGATGACATTGTAGAGCGAATATCATCTTTTAAGGGCACAAAAGGTGATATAGTTGTACACGTTGGCACTAATAATATTAAGAGTAGGAGACCGGCAGAATTACTTAACAAGTACAGGTCACTGTTGAACAAAAGCCGTGAATTAGGGTTGAACTTGAAAGTGTCTGCAATTCTGCCCAGACACGATAGGAGGGAGTATATGATGAGAGCCTTGTCGATCAATTCGGCCCTGGAGGGATTGTGCAAGGCTCAAGGGGTAGAATTTTTTTCAGCCTGGACTGTACTTGTTAACAGGAGAGATTGCTTCTACAGGGACGGGATACACTTAAATAGAAAGGGTGCAAGAATATTTGCTGATGCTATCGAGGCAGTGTTAGGTGGGTCGAAAAACTGCTAGCTTGGGGGGAGACAAAGACCAATAGATTGACAGTAGCCACTGGCAGAGGTGAAAGAGATTCTTGCACTGCTTCTATTAGAATGAGCAGAAGCCTGAAAAACAAGATGCATGATATTTCAGAGACTGCTGCGAGCCATTGCGGTACAAGTAAACACATGGGTTGTGTTAGGGTAGCTAAGAATAGAAACAGGTGCAGGTATACTTGCGTGTATGCCAATGCTAGGAGTTTAGTAAATAAATTTGATGAATTTGAGTTATTGCTCAAAACATCAAAAGCAGATATTGTTGGGATATCAGAGACGTGGTGTCACACAGATATAAGGGATGCAGGACTGCAATTTGGGGAGTACAACGTCTACAGAAAGGATAGACAGGATAGGAAGGGGGAAGGGGTTATGCTATTAGTTAAGAAACACATAAAAACCAAGGACGTGAAGCCAGTCGACATCGCTGGACAGTGCAGTGTCGAGTCAGTTTGGTGTGACATAAGCATTGGGAGATCAAAATTGAGAGTAGGAGTGTGCTATAGGCCTAATGACTCTGATGAGTATAATAAGAAACTGTACAGGGAAATAGAGTGGGCCAGTAAATCAGAGAGTCTTATAATGGGAGATTTTAATTTCCCAGATATTGACTGGAATTTGGGGGCTGGTCACTCACACACTAGCAGGGCTTTTGTGGATTTATTGGATGATTGTTTTTTACATCAGCATGTTCGGGAGGCAACTAGAGGGAGTAATACTCTTGATTTGATTATCAGCAGTGATTCTTCGTGCATTAAGAATCTGCAGATAAATGAACCACTAGGTGGCAGTGATCACAGTGTGCTGAAGTGGGATTTACTCAAAAAGGTAACTACCATTAGGGGTAAAGGGAAGGGTTATTGCTTCCGTAAAGGTGACTACGATGGACTGAGATAGTATTTAAATTCTATACAATGGGACCAACTGATGATGTTATCAACAGCAAATTCAAAATGGGAAGCATTCAAAGAACTTATCTTGGAAGCTACTAGGCTTTACATACCAACTAAGAAATATTGTTCAAGGTTTAGGCCAAAATGGATGTCAGATGAACTAATGAGGCATATGGCAGAGAAGAAAAATGCATGGGATACTTACAAATTAACACATGACACAGAAGCCTATGATAGATACAAGTTGATATGCAACCAAGTTATGAAGTTCTGCAGTGTAAATACTGCAAACGGAGAGAAGTGCTTCAGAGGTAACACAAGTAGGAAGAACCACTGCAGCACCTACACATGTATTAGATTTTGATCCATCGATATATATATTTGCAGACAGTGTAAATTTGCTGATGCATGAGCTGCTGTATATTTTCATTGCCCAGTGCCTGCTTTCCCCACTTCTGAAAAAAGTGATCCCATACAAGCTTGAATGTTGAACAAGGTGGCTCCATTTTTTTCGGTGTCTCTTTGGATATTGTCTAGTGGTATACTCCAATTCTTCATTACATCCTTCAATCTGATTCCAGCAGGTTTATTTTCATTTGGTTTATTTCTATATAAATTTACGAAAGATGGATTAAACAGGTAAGGCCAGATAGGATGTGCGGGTAGAGTCTGAAGTTTGGCTGTGTATGTAAGCAGCAGCAGCAGCATCTGTCTCCGAAAGGATAATGGAGGTTCATGAGCATCAATATATAGACTATGGACTATAGCCATTCTAAGGGCATTGTGTTGAATAGTATTGAGGGCTGCAATGCTGATTTTCTAGCCGGGTCATATACAGGTGCACCATAGGCTAGTCTCGATCGAATTATGGTTTTATACGGATGAAGACGGGAGTATCGGTCAGTACCCCATGACATTGCAGAGAGCATTCTGAGAATATTCATTTTCTTCAGGCAAACAGTTCGTACATTCTGCATGTGTTTTAGGAAGTTTAATTTTTTATCTAATATTAAACCTAGATATCTGACGTTATTGATTGGTATAACATGATTACCAAATGCAAGTCATGATCAGGGTGCATTTTTTGCTTCTTGCAAAAGTGTATAGCAACAGTTTTCTGTGGTAACAGTCTGTAACATCCATGACGGTGTTTTATTTATTGACAGCTGGAGCTTTCTTTCAATGGAGTACATATTTTGTGAGTGACTGGATATAGTGAGGTCATTGGCTTACAGATAAGTTTCTAATGAATTTGGGATGGTGGTTGTTAGTGTGGTGCTGAGGACCCTTGTGGGACTCCTTCCTGTATGGTGATTTTGGAGAGTGCAGTTCAAAGTTCAATAATGGACCTGGAAGGTTCGATATTTGAGAAACCTCTGAATTAACGATGGTAGATATCCTTGTAGTCCTAGGTCACAAAGGATGCCATGATGCCATATGGTTTCAAAGACTTTCTCTATATCTAAGCTCACCATGACCAAATGTTCATTCTTTATGAATGCATTTCACACATTTGCCTCAGCCTTTATCATAAGGTGTTTTTTTACAAAAACACCTTATGATAAAGACCTGATTTTTACAAAATCCGAACTGATCGTTGTTCATAGTAGTTTGAGTTTCCAGATACCAGGTGAGGCAAGTGTGTACCATTTTTTCCAGGGTCTTACCTAAGCAGCTAGTAAGTGAGATTGGTCTGTAATTACGTGGGTCAGGAGCTAGAAGAAAACCTGGAAGACAAAGGCAGAGATGGATAGATGAAATTCATGAGTTTTTGAGTAGTAAATGGATGGCCAGTGCTCAAAACAGAAGGAACTGGAAAGTTGCTGGAGAGGCCTTCATCCTGCAGTGGATTGAAAATGGCTGATGATGATGATGATACGTGGGTCTGACTGGTCTTTTCCTGGCTTTGGAATGGGTAGAACTACAGGATGTTGACAGATATGGGAAAGTAATTTGCGACAAATATTCGGTTGAAAAGTTTTAGGAGAGAGTAAAGAGCTCTCTCATTTAGATTCTTTAACATTAGGTAGTATATGCCGTCTGGACCAGGTGCACTATTGGCTAATTTTTTTTTTAAAGATTCTTCTAATTCATACATGGTTAGTGGTTCATTATCAGAGGGGACTGACTTTGTTCCGAAATTTATTTTATATTTTCAGCTGTTGATTTGGCTTTTAGGAAAGCTGGATCATATGCAGTTGATGCAGAATGGTGAGCAAAAGATGTTTGCAATGTCCTTAGCAAGGGTATCTCCTCTCCTTTATAGACAATGATTGAGGAATGAATTGATGGAAACTTTTCAGTAAGGCATCTAATTTTCTGCCAGATTATTCCTGCACTTGTGTCTTTAGTGACAGATGAGGCAAAACGAATCCAAGATTCTTTTTTATGTTTTTTTACGCATTATCTACAAGAAACATAAAGCACGGGCTTTATGTTTCTTGTAGATAATGCGATTGGCAGTGGTTGGTTTCAAAACTGATTCCATGCCTTGTTCTTTGCTCTCTTAGCAGTGTTACATGCTGAATTCCACCAGTAATTTTTGTGTTGGGATGCTTTATTTGAAGTTTGAGGAATGGCAATAGCAGCAGCTGTCAACATCTGGTCTGTAATTGTGTTTAACAGCGTCATCTATGGAGTGATGCTGGATAGTATCATCATCTAGTGTAATGCTGAATGCATATGTATTCCAGTCAGCTTAACCACTTACTGGCAAGTTTCTTCTTGTGCAGAGCTTACAGATTATAGGAAAATGGTCACTATTTAATGGGTTGTCTGAAACTCTCCAATCAAAGTCAGGAAATAACGTGGGTGAGCATATTGTCAGGTCTACAGAAGAGGTTGAGTCTGTTGGAAAATGGACATAGGTGAGGGAGACTGTGTTAAGCAGTGTGAGATTATGATTTGATCTGATTTAAGAATTCTTGGCGCAAGAGCTACTGCGGCTAAAATGCCCTTGTAAGATTTTATATAATGGTTTTGTTCTAATTCGTATATTGCTGCTAATAATTTCCAAGAGTAACAGAGAATGACTATAGCTTGCATTAGCATTAGCAGAGGCATTTGACGCAAGAAAGCAAGCTTATGCAGCATCAGCCAAAAAAAAAAAAAAAAAAAAATCACTTCACCACTCTGTTCGTTCAAAATACCTGTCCAGCTGAGCCTTAAACTTATTTAGGCTATCAACCTCCACTACAAGGGATGGACGTCTGTTCCACCAACCAACCACCCGCTGGCTAAAGGCAAATTTCCGCACGTCTATCCTACATCTGTCTTTCCTCAATTTGAATTTATGCCCTCTCAGGTGATTATTCTGAGCTAGAGGAAGAATCCCATCAGAATTGAGCATGCTCAAACCATTCAAGGCTTTATACACCTCTATCAGATCACCTCGCTGGTGCCTAGTCTCCAGACACTGTAATTTGCAAAACTTAAGCCTTTCTTCGTAAGAGCACCCCTTTGTTCCATTCACTAATCTTGTTGCCCTTCTCTGTACTTGTTCCAGCAGCTCTACATCCTTCTTGAAATGAGGCCTCCAGACCTGTATACAGTACTCTAGGTGTGGCCTGACCATTGCCTTATACAAGGGAATAATCACCTCCTTATCCCTGCTGGAAAAATTCCTGTATATCATTGACAATACTCCATGAGCTACTCTTGCAGCCCGTCTGCACTGCTCAGAGAACTTCATATCTGCCTGCACAACCACCCCCAAGTCCCTTTCATTCTCTACCACTGTCAGTGTAGTACCACAGAGTTGATACGTTGCTCTGGGGTTGCTGTTTCCCATGTGTAGTACTTTACATTTGTCAATGTTAAACTTCATTTGCCACCTCTCAGCCCATCTGCTCAACCTTTCCAGATCCTGTTGTAGCAGCATAGTGTCAGTAGTGTCCTTGACAACCCTGCCAACCTTTGTATCGCCTGAAAACTTGGATATTAAGCTTGATATACCATCATCAATATCATTTATAAATACAGAAAACAATAATGGACCCAACACTGAGCCCTGAGGGACTCCACTAATAACATTAGTCCACGATGAGCAGTGTCCATTGATTACCACTCTCTGCCTTCTCCCCCTCAACCACCCCTTTATCCCTAGCAGCAATTTGCCTCCAATGTCACACTGCTCCAATTTGTGTAGCAGTCTTCCATGTGCAACAGTATCAAAAGCCTTTCTAAGATCCAAGTATCTGCATCCAGTTCTTTTGTGACTGCATCATAGTATCCAATCAAATTGGTCAGGCAATACTTCTCCTTAACAAAACCATGCTGTGTCCGAGCTATAACTGAAGTCTTGTCTAAATGATCCTGTAGTGCTTCTTTAACCAGTGCCTCCATTAATTTTCCTGGAACAGAGGTTAAGCTCACAGGTCTATAATTACTTGTGTCAGCCTTTGATCCTCCTTTGTGAATTGGGGTCACATTTGCACATTTCCAGTCTATGGGTACCTCCCCTGAGTCCAAGGAAGCTCTCATAATTATGGTTAAGGGTTTGCTTACTTCCTTTGCTGCCTCCTTTAATATAACTGGATAGATCCCATCCACCTCGGGTGCCTTTCTTGTGTTTATCTTCAACAGTTTCTCCTCCACTTTACTCCCAGTTATTACAAGATTCTGTAGCTTACTGCTAGAGTTGAATACACCTCTGGCATTCCACTCGCTGAATAACTCCTCATGTGTGAATGTCGATGCAAAATATTCATTTAGTTTGTTAGCTGCCTGAGCAGGATCATCAACAGTTGACCCATCAATATCAAGTGGACCAATCTGATTCATCCCCTTCCTTCTAGAGTTTACAAAGTAAAGAACTCTTTGCTGTTTTTCTTTGCATCCTTTGCCAAGGATTTCTCGTAATCTGCCTTCGCCTGCCTAACCTCCTTTGTAACTTGGTTGCATATCAACTTGTATCTATCATAGGCTTCTGTTTCATGTGTTAATTTGTAAGTATCCCATGCATTTTTCTTCTCTGCCATATGCCTCATTAGTTCATCTGACATCCATTTTGGCCTAAACCTTGAACAATATTTCTTAGTTGGTATGTAAAGCCTAGTAGCTTCCAAGATAAGTTCTTTGAATGCTTCCCATTTTGGATTTGCTGTTGGTAACATCATCAGTTGGTCCCACTGTATAGAATTTAAATACTGTCTCAGTCCATCGTAGTCACCTTCACGGAAGCAATAACCCTTCCCTTTACCCCTAATGGTAGTTACCTTTTTGAGTAAATCCCACTTCAGCACACTGTGATCACTGCCACCTAGTGGTTCATTTATCTGCAGATTCTTAATGCATGAAGAATCACTGCTGATAATCAAATCAAGAGTATTACTCCCTCTAGTTGCCTCCCGAACATGCTGATGTAGAAAACAATCATCCAATAAATCCACAAAAGCCCTGCTAGTGTGTGAGTGACCAGCTCCCAAATTCCAGTCAATATCTGGGAAATTAAAATCTCTCATTATAAGACTCTCTGATTTACTGGCCCACTCTATTTCCCTGTACAGTTTCTTATTATACTCATCAGAGTCATTAGGCCTATAGCACACTCCTACTCTCAATTTTGATCTCCCAATGCTTATGTCACACCAAACTGACTCGACACTGCACTGTCCAGCGATGTCGACTGGCTTCACTTCCTTGGTTTTTATGTGTTTCTTAACTAATAGCATAACCCCTCCCCCCTTCCTATCCTCTCTATCCTTTCTGTAGACGTTGTACTCCCGAAATTGCAGTCCTGCATCACTTATATCTGTGTGAGACCACGTCTCTGATATCCCAACAATATCTGCCTTTGATGTTTTGAGCAATAACTCAAATTCATCAAATTTATTTACTAAACTCCTAGCATTGGTGTACACGCAAGTATACCTGCACCTGTTTCTATTCTTAGCTACCCTAACACAACCCATGTGTTTACTTGTACCGCAGTGGCTCCCAGCAGTCTCTGAAATATCATGCATCTTGTTTTTCAGGCTTCTGCTCATTCTAATAGAAGCAGTGCAAGAATCTCTTTCACCTCTGTCAGTGGCTACTGTTAATCTATTCGTCTTTGTCTCCCCCCCCAAGCTAGCAGTTTTTCGACCCACCTAACACTGCCTCGATTGCATCATCAAATATTCTTGCACCCTTTCTATTTAAGTGTATCCCATCCCTGTAGAAGCAATCTCTCCTGTTAACAAGTACAGTCCAGGCTGAAAAAAAATTCTACTCCTTGAGCCTTGCACAATCTTTCCAGGGCCGAATTGATCGACAAGGCTCTCATCATATACTCCTTCCTATCGTGTCTGGGCAGAATTGCAGACACTTTCAAATTCAACCCTATTTCACAGCTTTTTTTCAACAGTCACCTGTACTTGTTAAGCAATTCTGCTGGTCTCCTACTCTTGATATCATTAGTGCCAACGTGTACAACTATATCACCTTTTGTGCCCTTAAAAGATGATATCTGCTCTACAACGTCATCAACCGTTGCTCCTGGCTGACATACCCTTGTCCTGTTCCACCTATCCTTTTTACAAAGCATGTTCCCCGTTTCCCTGACAATAGAGTCACCAACAACTATTAGTTCCTTTGGGACCAGCGCATTCTGCCTTGGTCCCAAATTATGGTCGGGTCCTTTAGAACATGCACGTTGAAGGCTATTTGTTCAATGATCTGTGGTAGAATATTGACAAAATATCCTCCACATCTTGTTTTGTGCCTTTTTTTTTTTTTTTTTTTTGTTCCTGTACATTCTGCATTCCACCATGGTTTTGGAAATGGTGGAAACCAAATGGATGTCTTTGGAATTGAAATTGCTGCTGCTTGGACAATACTTTCTCAGTCATGTACTTAATTCTTATTTGGTCGCATGGATGAAGATAGTCATTCCCCATATTTGAAATTGTTGCCTACATTTGGTACTTGCATCCACAGGGATGAAGTTCTCGGTACCTCCCAAGCAAACCCTAATTCATAGTGTCAGTCTAATTTGAGATAAGTTGTGAATCAGCAGTCTAAGTAATTTTAGCACAACTGGAGTTCATGACAGTAGTCATCAGAATTGTAATGAGGATGGTCGTCAATGTGACCAATCTCAATTACATTCAAGTTCACTCTATAACATGAGGGCGCCTCCGTAGCCAGGTGGGTAAGAGCAGCAGTGCGGAGCACACGCTTCTTGATTAGACCGGGGTTCGAGCCCGTGGTCCACCAAATACGAAGGAGGCAGAAAGGTCAGGGAATGACCACCACATATCCCCTTAGCAATATGGCCTTAGTTGCTCATGCTCCTAAAATCCAAATAACAACAACAACTATAACATGCAGTTACTTTATACTGATCACATTATTTTAGTATTAGTTTCAACATTCTAGAGTCCAACTCCTGTTCACTTTAACCACTCAGTTATCTCTTATATGTACAGAGATGTTGCCAGGTAGCATTGTAGAGGAATAAATTTACAGCCACTCTCCAGCTTACGTAATACTTGACTTACAGAAATTCGACTTTACATAAGTTTTTGCCAGCCGGTGCAATCTTAAAAAAATCATGGAAATGTATTTTGCATCCTGTAGGAATAAATGGAGGTATCATGAAAATATTGTAATGTGAACCCAATAACACATTGGTTTTTTTTAGTAATTCGTTCCAAGATGTTGGAAGCTGAAATTTTCACTATATAACTAAACTATTTATCTCTCTAAAAGGTCATTTTTATAATGGAAATTGCACCGCACTTTCATCATTATCAATGTGTATTCCATTATAAAAATCAATTTTGAACGCCTTGGTGATATTTTTCTAAAACACATTTCTGGAGGTCCATAAAATAATAAAAACATTTTTCACTTTCCAGTTTATTGGACTTTTCTATTAGCACAATCCATTATAAATGGATAGTAAACTCGATCTTATTACATTTGTGATAATGCCGATAGCTGGAATTCTGTAGGTTTTTACGTTACGGTATTATAGTGAAATGAGTTCCCCTTCATCGAAATATCTTCAGTCATATAAAAAACATAAATAAATTTTCAGAATCTTTTCTTCATTCATATTTACTTATTACAATGGTGAAGGGAAAGGGACCAACCGAAAGTGCAAGTGCTGACAGTGTGGCATCTCCATAGCCAGGTGGGCAGGAGCAGCAGTGCGTAGCACACGCTTCTTGATTAGGCAGGGGTTCGAACCCATGACCACCAAATATGGAGGATGCGGAAAGGTCAGGGAATGACCACCACATATCCCCAGAGCTATATGGCCTTAGTTGCTAATGCTCCTAAAAACCAAATAACGACAACAGCTGACAGTGCTAGGAAACAAAACAGAATTGATTTAGAAATGCAGATGGTTAATTAAGAAGTGTGAAGCAAGACAAAGTTTGTCATCTGTTACACGGAATAAGGTCTCAATGCTTCAATGGTAAATACTATTTTAAAGGCCAGTGCATGTATAAAAGAACATGTTAAAGGATCAACACATTTAAAACCACCAGTGATCACAAAACAGTATTCAGGTACTATATTGAAGATGGAAAAGCTATTAATAATATGGATGGAAAATCAGATTCAGAAGCAAGTGCTCCTGATTCCAAAGGCCATTCAAGCAAGAAGTATTTATGAAGATATTAAGGATAAGTACGGCTAACCCCAACCCAAGTTCGTGGCAAGCAAAGGGTGGTTTAATAGGTTCGAGCATTGCGCTGGTTTCCAAAACATTAAAGTATGCAGTGAAGCCGCCCGTGCTGATTCCCCAGCTGCCAAGAAATTTTGTGATGTGTTGGGGAAAAACCCTTCTAAATCTCCACTGCCCTCAGCTTCCGCATTGGCGTGCTTATCAGCTGGAGAGTTAATTCTGCTAACAATGCTCAAAAGGTAAAACTTGCTCATGTTATGCCTATGTCCTCTCTCTTTCTGTAATTTTATAATTTTGAAATTTTTTTAATTTTGTACAGCAATACCCCACATAGCACTTATAATTGGTACCAAAACTGTTCCGTGTTATGTGAAACCGTGCTGATTGAGGTATAATTATAATGAGTTTTAATTGAATGTGTACCAGAGAAACAGTCTATAAACAAATTATAATAAATCTATAAACAATTTGTGCTTGTTAGCCAATTAAAAAGATTTGAAAAAAATATATTGCAAAAATTTTATTAATGAAAAGGTAACATCATGAGAGATGAGAAAGAAGTTTTATTCTTCATTTAGGTATTTCAATAATAAAGTCTGGTGAAGAGGTCTCTTCTTTTTCTTGGTACAAGTCTTTTTAGCATCAAATCCCATCATGTAAAATTTTCTGTATCTTGATGCTACGTTCAACCTCTGGACATATTCATAATCACCTCCATTCGTAATCACCTCGCAGGCCATGTCAACCCTCCGAAAAACTTTCTCCAGTTATTCTGTTGGTGCCAATTCAGTGTTATCCACTTCAGAATTGTTTTCCCTCTTATGCAATTTGCTCATCAATTTCAAGGAGAGTTGCATCATCTGAGTTATTTGCATTGAATCAATACAGTCACATACATTGGCAGAGTTCAAAGTTTCGAATCCCAAGTCTTTTCCAATCTTCACATCTTCGGCAATTGTCTGAATTTGCAATTCAAAACCAGTGAAATCATTTGCCAAATGGAACAAAATATGCTTCCAGACAGAACGCATGTTGTTGGCAGTGATTTCTATCCAAGATGCAAATATATTTTCAATCGTATTTAAAGGGGTAAAAAATAAATTGTGAAATGAAAAGTTTGAAAAGCTATCACATCATCTCGTCAGGATGGAATTAAGAATAGTGAACACTGCTGCTGACTGTCTGAGTGAAGTTATTGGCGCATGTGAGACAATAGAGTTGGCTCCGCAGCATATATGTATGTGTACTTAGGCTACTACAATGCAGCATATATGTAGAGTACATGTCTAAGCTATTGAATGAGTTTTAATATGTACAGTAAATTTCCTATTTAAACTTAATTGAAAACATTGTTATAGTGAAACCCATGCCAAGCGAGGTATTGCTGTACACTTTTGTAATTTTTCATGCGCATGGGATAAAAAAATTGAATAAATAATTCTATTTACATGTTCGTCGAACATTTCTTTTTTGCTTCAATCAAATTTGCAAGTGCTGCATGAGCATTTAGGGAAATTCCAACTTGCATAGAGTTCCGCGGAACGCAACCTTTACGTAAGTCAGGGAGTGGCTGTATATGAATTTTAGTGCTGGGTTGGAACTGTTTTTAATTAATGTACATGAAATAAATATTGATGTATATGAAAAAATACTGAAGTCATCAACAATCAGGACACTGTTCACAGTTGGAAGTTGTTGCAAAGTTAATAGAATTAACTTTGCAACATTTAGAACTTATTCTTGGAGAACTCCTTCCTCTTTGCAAAATGGACAAGAGAAATTATAGAAATACCTCTGCTCACCCTTATAGAAATTGTGTAGGCAGAGTGATTGGAGGAAGAGGAGCATGGGGGACTTAGCTACCCTGGGCCTAGACACAGAGTAGAAGACAGGACCACAGCCAGGGGTTAGAAAAATAAGAAATTGGAGGAAGAAGATGGGCTCAGTGAGGCTGTTTGTCCTATACTGGTTTTGACACCCCTTGAACTAAATAATTCGGAAGACAGAGATAACACTGTTGGAGCTGGCAGCACCGGATGTAGTAATCATGATTTTGTTACAACCAAACAACATTTGAAAAATTTCTCTAGTCGTGCTGGTAGTGTGTACATAAACTGTTTAAAAAATCACAGCTTAAACAGAATCATTATATCATCAGTGATGAATAACTTTCAACTGAAAGATCCTGCATATTATTAAATTTTTTTTTCTATATTTTTATTATTCTGAACACGTTCTGTAAAAATAATGGTATTTCATAATGTAGCACTTGAAATAAAACTGTCAACTTCCTAAGTTTCCTCTTTGGCGCAGAAATACCATTTATATATATTTGATGTCAAAAAATTTAGTGCAGCTATTATTTTAGAGAACAGTGAAAATCTGAGCACTTCAATCTGCATAGAGTGAAATTTATCTATAAGCAATATCTATAAATATGTCTGTGAATGTCTACAGGGGGATACAGATAGTTTTCAGACACTGTGATTCATCTATAACTTCTTCAGTGATTGGATTGCTCTCTTGATTATAGTTAATGTATGTGAAGTTGAAGTGTAATAAGGACAGCAGTTCATTTACTGAAGAATTGGTATAGAAAGTACCGTGAAATGGCTGAGAATCATCTGCATTCCTTCAAGAAATTAAAGACTACTCAAGCTGAAGTGCTTAGATTTATATAGTTTTCCATTTCGAGTTACCCGTGCCATTAAGATAACAACTTAGTTACTGTTTTCAAAATAGTATAGCCTAATAGGCATTAGCTGCAAACCAGCATCTTTATTCCTTGTTCAATGTCAGCGAAATACTAAAACATTTTCTATTTCGATTATAAATAAAAAAAATTCATTAAAATATATACATTATGTGCATGTGTAACATTGGCATCACAAATTAAACTAATTTTAACTTTGTTTATATCATTCATTCACTCAAATCACTTCTGATTATTTCAAGATGCTTCCAGAAAGCATATCTTGATGCATTTTTTAATCCTCCATTGCTCATTCCTATATGGGAACAAATATGCTCACATGGCATATACCCCACTTTGTTTCAGTTACTTAAGAAAAATTTTTGTTCTTTTTTTACTGAATTGAAAACAGTGTTCTTTTATGATATGCTAAACTTGGTAACAAAATATGGAACAAAAATAAACTAGAGAAACCAATAATAATAATGAATATTTTTATCATATTTTTTAAAATTTTAGTTAAATTCAACTGCATAATTGAGATACAGATGCTCATGTGGTATCTGGCACTGTGTGAATATCTGTATTTTTGTCAGCTATTTATATTTTACCAGCAAAACCGAAGCTCCCACTGGCTTTTTATATTAGATTCATATGCCAATTTTAACATTTTGTGCTTTGGTGTTTTATTTAGTTTATAGTTTTTGTCTCCCACTGGTCCTGGGATAACATATATTGCCCTACTCGTGATTAACTCCATATGCCAGAGGTTCCCAAACTTTCTCCATTCATGGCGCACTTAGTGTCCCAGTAATTTTTTCACAGCACCCCTAGGCCAAAAGAAATACCTAACAGTTCTGTTTATTAAGTAGTTAGGCCAAACAACTTAATAAGTAATGTTGAAACTGAACTACTACCTCAACCTACTATTTCTTGCATATCCAATGGCGCCCCAGTTTGGGAACTGCTGCCATATGCCAATCTCCATATCTGTTTTAAAAAAAAAAAAAAAAAACACAACCTCATTTAACTGTGGTGGTATGTTGGCTACCAAGGAACATCTATGATGAAGATGTAAACTCTTCTAGCCACCGCCGGCTGGGCTAGCCAGATGGGTAAAGTGCATTCCTGGTAACCCAAAGGTCATGGGTTCGAATCCCGCCTCAGGCCTGGATCAGAGTAAAATGCAAAAACTTTGGGAGGTGCATTATGGCCACAGAATCCGATGCGCCAACAACTAACAAAAAAAAAAAAAAAACTTCTAGCCACCTTGGGGAGCTACATCAGGATTTTTTTATTTTATTTAATTAGACAAGGGTTATTACTGTGGGTTTTTCCATTGAAAATGGAAAAATCAGTGCATAGTCAGATGATTAAAAATATATAATTATGATGTAAACTGTTGGTTAACAGAAATATATATCACTTGGTCATTTCTGTAATAGGATTATTTCAGATCATGGATGTGAAGCAAGATTTCCATATTTGGATGAAAATGTTGTCAACTTTCTTAATAGTATACCTATTTGGCTAAAAGTAAGTATGCTGTGTGTTTTCAAAAGTTGGTTCTTTCCTTCTCTTCATTTAAGTTAACATGGAGTTTTTATCAGAGTTCGTGTTGCCTTATTTTGAGACAAAAATTATAACTGCTGTTTTTTCCAGCTTCTTAGACACTAGTCACCAAATATTTAAGGCCAAGGTGTGTTTTTTTTTGGAAGGACTTGGGGTCATATGTTAAGTAATTCATGTTTTGGTACAGTATTTTCATAATATAAATTGTTATCAGTATAGGGAAAAATTGTTTATGGAAGACGTTATTTAAAAAGTTCAGGACTGAACTTATATTTTGAAAATGATGATAGTGGCTATTCAGATAGTTCTTGTTTGAAGGGTTATAACACTGATAGTTCCTGTACCACATCTTGAATTGAATAATTTTCTCAGTCGTTCCAGTGAACTTTTCTGTGACTTTTCAAGGTGGCTTGAAAAGTCACATATGGGGGAGGAATCACAGGGAGGTAAATCCAATCAGCATGGCAGATGGAGGCACACAGATATAGTGCTTTTCAAGAAATCCTTGAACAGAAAGTGATGTGTGCAGAAATATTGTCATGATGCAGGTGCCAATTACCAACTTTACCAGTAATTTATCTGAACAGCTTTGTAGTATTTCCATAGAACTGTTTTGTAGTATTTCTCTTTCACTGTTTTAATGTTCATTAGAAATTTAGTCCCTGTACAACAAATATATAATGAACTCCACCCCCTGTGAGTCAAAAAACATGCAAGCATAACCTTCAAATTTTATCAAATTTGTCTTTGTTTTTTTTTGGGCCTTAGAGAAGATGGAGTCTTCTGTTGAGGTTTTTCCAGGTCTTTGCCATATGCCCATGATTGGTCATTGGTAATGATGGAAGAAACAAACTCTAGGTCAGCTTCAGCTGACCTACAATTTGTTTCTTGTCAAAGATCCTGACATGCAAGAACTCACATCTGGTGAGTATGGGCTTGGCACACCCAGGGTCCCAAGCTGGATATCATCATTCTTCTCTTTCTTGGTGATTCCCTTCTACTTTTCTCTCTCTCTCTCTCTCTCTCTCTCTCTCTCTCTCAGAGTAACTCAGGGACTTTTTTTTTTCCTGGTGCAGCATAAGCCTCAAGCTTCCTTGCACCATCTGGCTATTAATAATAGTAAAATAATAATAATAATAACTTACTACTGTCTGTGATCATTAGTGAGGCTGTATGGCACAAACTTAGAAGAAATGTGTCACATTCCCAAATCTTGTGCTACAATTGGTTGACAGTGTCCCATAAGAAATACCATATTCACTAGCAACTTCTTGAATAGTTAAACATCAATTACTCTTCATCAGATCATGCAAGGGATTTAATTTGAAGTTGAAGGGTAACTAGAGCAAAGATCACCTTCAACAGGCAAACAGCCATCATTAAATTTTTGAGACATTGAAAAGTCTTTAAATGATACATGGTATCTTTCCAAAAGATATTTTTAATATTTTGTGTTTCTGTTATACTTTTTCCTAATTTGAAATAAACTTTGATGCAAATTTGCACTTATAGAAATTCACTCATTTCTGTAATTCATATTCACTCAAATATGACTAAACACAAAAAAAACACCTTATATTGAACACATGCTATTTCAGACTGACTGCAGATGAATGGATGTTTCGTTTGATACTATCTAAATGAGATATCAGATGTTCTGATAAGTATCAATTTGCTGCAAGTGTTTGGCACAACTTGTTGATAAGAAGTTGTGGATTTTTGGCAAACCTATTGACCCACTTAAGACATTTTAATACAGGAGAGAAATTAAAATTATTTAATTAAGATGAGAAATGAATATGAATCTTTTTTAAAATGAGTAACATTTAATCATCAGGAAATGTTATATGATAGTATAAACCAGAGCCATGGTGTTTAATACATTCTACATTGATTTCAATATTTGTAGAAAAATAAGAGAAACTAACCTCAATATGACACGTAGAACATTTTATGATACTCTACAGAAATTAAAATGATAACATGAACGCAAAATGATTACAGTAAAAATCAATTGAACACAATGAAAAATTAATTTTAAAAAAATTTTAAAAAGTTTATAATGTAAATTTTGAAAAGCAGTTTTCCTTCCTGAAGCTGACAATGCTTTTCGACTGTGTTCCGTGATTACAGGAATGAAAAGTACAAAGTGTGTTGGTGGTCAAACGGCACCAGGGATTTCTCCCATCTCCATGAGTGTTCTCTGTATCAAGGGACAGTACTCTGTCAAGACCAGAGATTTAAAAGTATGCGGATCATGTGTTGCGTAGTATGTTGTGCCCATTGTTCTTCTGGCCTATTTGCCAATTTTAACATCGGGCCCCTGATGTTGTCCATACTATCCCAACGAGGAGGCTGGCCAGGTGTACCCTGTAATTTATTGTACTCTGGCAGGTCCCACTGCCTGATTTCCTGGAATTTCAGCAGCTGGTCCTAAAAAAAAAAAAATGATAGTTGTGGTGGTATTAAAATGACGGTGGGGTAGTATGCTAAGATGACAAGTTCTAGAGGCCTAATGGGGCGGGCAATAATTTTGATGTTAATTTAAATTTGGATGTGTGGGGCTTTCGCGGTGTATAGTCTAGAGAAGGATAGGGAGACTGAAGGCTGGTGGGGAAGAAAGAAGTAAGGGGCCAATAGGTTAGATGGCCCCTGTAGTCAGTGGGGCATGCCCATGCCCCACCAGAGAGAAAAAGGGGTGGCATGAGGGGAAGAATACAGCAAACTATCTCCCCCTGCCAAGGAATAGGAGTGAAAGCGGGCTGGTCAAGGTGTCCAGCCCAGATCGCCATATGGCTAAGTGGTAGCAATGTGCTACAGTCATTTCTCTGAGTCCTTGCATGGGGGGTTGTTGTCTTGATCAGGTTGTCAGATGCCTGTGCTGGATGAGGTTGTCTAATCGGGTTGTCACAGTGTGATTTTTTTTTTTTTCCTGGTATGTCCAGTTCATCTGGGTAGGTTTCCGTGGTTGTGTAGACTTTCTGCTGGTCTGCACAGCATGGTTGTTTACTGCAGTGGCTGAAGCTCTGGGGGTGTCCTTGTGAAGAGGTCCTGGGCCAGCTGCGCGAATGCCTTGTATATGTTGACTTCAGTTATGGTGGGGTCTTCTTGATTACGAAGGTTAAGATGTGTTCTAGTGATGAACCTGCAATAGAGGTCCTCATGTAGTGGGCAACTGTACATTAGGTGCTCCCACGTTTCATGTTCACAGAGGAAAGACGGTGTATCACTCAATCCAAATCCTTGTAGTTTGTCTCTAATGGCCCAGTGTCCCGTTAGTAGGTAGGTGGTGTAGAGTCCTGGTGAGAGCCATGGTGGATAATTCAGATATACCAGCCTAGTTATCTTCTAGTTATTGCACCTTTGCTGGAGGTCTCCCAGTGGGCTTGCCATGTTTACTGGAGGTAAGCGGAGAGACGGTTCCTTTCTACTTTGGGATCATTTGACAGGTCTATGGTGTAGTCGAGGCATGTTGCTGTTCTGCCTTTGGTCAGTTGATAAAGTAGCTCATGCTTAACAATCTCCAGATCCAGAAGGAGGGATCCCGTTAGGGCCTGGAGTGCATGGGTACTTACAATGTTGCATGCTCTCGAGATGGTTATGAGTATATGCTGCTGCGTAGTTTCCAGTTTTTTCCAGTTCACTGCAGTGGTGGCCTTGCAATACCATATTCCAGCAGCATATGTAATAGCTTTATAATAGAGGCTGAGGGTTTTCTTCCTCAAGCCCCATTCCTTGCGTGTGATTCATGCAAAAAGCACAGAGTATCCTCTAATTTTCTTCCGTAAGTGCTCTATATGTAGTGTAAAGCTCAGGTTCTTGTCTAATACTACTCCAAGGTGCTTTAATTCGGCGGTAAGCTTAACTGTGTTACCTTATATCTTGATTTGAGGGGGGGGGGTCGTCTGGTATCTAGGGTTCCTTTTAATAATATAGATCTTGTCTTCAAGGATGAGAGATTCAAGTTATTGCTGTTAGCCTATGTCTCTAGAGTTTCTGTTACTGTGGTGGCGGGGTTCTCCAGTTGCACCCTATACCCCCCCCAGGTAGCATCAGGACCAAACCATCTACATAGGCTAAGGGGACCATGTCTCCAAATTCCAGGGTCAAAAAGCCATCTAAAACCAGGTTCCATAGGAGTGGACCCAGAACTGAGCCCTGTGGGCATCCTCTGAATACTTCTCTTGTTACTGAAGAATATGGTGTTGTGACTGTCATGAACTTATCCGACAGATAGGATTTTATGACTTGGTACAGATTTGATGGCCGGTTGGCCCTCCCTAGTCAAGCCAAGACGCTTGGCCACCAAAAAGTGTCAAATGCCCCGGCAAAGTCTGTTGCTATGACCAGAAAGTATTTCTGATCTTAGGTAGTTGCAGCATCAGTAATGTTTTCCAGGATGTCCAGGGTTGAGCTTCCCTTCCTAAATCCATATTGTCAGGGTGACTGGAGGCCGGCTGCAGTGTAGTGGATTTCTATTCTGTTTCTTAATAGTTGCTCAAAGAACTTGCTAAGGACTAATAAAAGTGCCCAGAAGTTCCAGTTGTTTGTTGGGACTTTTGTGGATGAGGCACAAGTTTGCAGTTTTCCAGGCCTAAGGGAACAGATTTTCTTTGAGGCAGTGTTGAATAAGTTAAGTAGCACCTCTGGAATGGTTTCGACGGCTTTCTTGACAATCTCTGGCTCCAAAAGATCAGAGCCAGGAGACTTCTTGTTTCTAATCCTCATGGCAGCTGTTTCCAGTTCAAGTTTGGTGAAAGGTTCTTCTGTTGCAGTCATCCAATAGGTTTCATTGTCTGCACAGAGGGTTATCTGCTCTGGGGTAGTGGGGGCAAGATAGTCCTGAAATATGGATGTTAATAATTGTTTCCTGCCAGGTCCGGGTGTAAGTATCCTGCTGTGTCCTCGTCGCTGGTATGGTCTCACCACTGGGGAGATTGTTTGTGGTTGCTCTGTATACCACGCCCCAGGGGTTATTCACAGTGGTAGAAAGAAGGTGTTCCCAACTGCGCATCTTACATTGGTGTATGGTTGCAGTGTAGAGGTTCATTGCATCCCGGAAGTTCTGCCTTAGTGCCTCCACTTCCACTGCTGGCAACACCTTGCCCACTGGAAAAGTTTCTTTCTCCTGTGCACCTCTTGCCTAAGCCTCTGTAGCTCTGGAGACCACCAGAGTGCAGCCCTTGGGGTTGTGTTTTTCTTTTTAATGGAGGTTGTTGTTGTTTGGTTTTTAGGAGCATTAGCAACTAAGGCCATATTGCTCCTGGAATATGTGGTGGTCATTCCCTGACCTTTCCACATCCTTCGTATTTGGTAGTAACGGGCTCAAACCCTGGTCTAATCAAGAAGCGTGTGCTATGCACTGCCGCTCCTGGCTACGGAGGCACCTTAATAGAAGTGTTGGTGGCTTCAGTGATGAGACCAGCAACCGTCATCTGGTGCTGAACCAGGCTGAGTCCAATGATATTCAGAGATTGGGCTACTGTGATCATTGTGGCTTGGAAGAGTGGCCAATCCGCCTTCTGTATGGCATATCTTGGCTGTGTCTGCCTCATTGGTGTTGGCTTAGGGAGCATTGGAGCTCAAATGTGATGGCCTGTGATCCGACATGGTCCAGCTTTCTTGGACGGTCCACGATGTTAGGTGACCAGCGAGGGATCTGGTAGCCAGAGAGACATCGATTGTGGCCTCCCCCATCATACTAGAGAATGTTGCCAGGTTGTTTGGTCAGTTGAGGATTGTGTAAGGACTATTCACTAAGTAATCTTCAACTCGCCTGTTCTCCATGTCTATCCGGGGATCTCGCTGAACCATGCCGGGAACCTGCAATTCACGTCTGCTCTCCCGGCAATCTTTTGGGAAATCTGTCTGGAGGCTCCCCAGATATCTGGTTGCTGGTAGTATATCTTTGCCTGGGTGATAATATAGCAATACTGCATAAAATTCACCCAGGGGCGTGATAATATGGGCACATGTAGCCCAAGATGTGCAATACTTGGTTAGTTTTGTTGCTGTTATAACTGGGTTCCAAATCAATATGCAAGTCCAGGGTGTTTCTCTGGTATCCTGTGCTATGTTATGGGCCGGGGGTACCTCGACCTTCTTGTGATATGCATATGGCTCCTGGATGAGGAATATGTCAAGGTTTGCCTCATTCGCCTTCTTTGTGAGCTGCGCCGCTACTATTTTGGACCGTTGTGCCTTCAGTTGTATGAATTTTATCCTGTTGATGTTTTAGGGAGTGTGGCCATAATCTAGTCTCATTTGGTAAATGCTCTTTGCTTTACAGTACACTGGACATTCACTGTCCCTCTGAGTGCTCTGCTGGTAACTTCTGGAATTTGCAATTTGCACAGTTTGGCAGCCTGTCTTTATTCGGACATATGTTGAAGTCATGGCCACAAGTGAGTTGGGTTTGGGCACAGGTATGGGTGGTGTGGCCAAGCCAGCAACATCAAAAACACTTAGGGACAGCCAAATGCTTCCGAAAGCGGTGACTGTCCCAATTTATGAACACTCTTTCGGTCTGGCTAAGTGTGCCCCTGGCCACTGGTGACAACTCCATGACCCAGTGGTAAGTATTTCCTGTTCTGGCTTTCGTCTTGAACTTGGGAATGATCAAGTTGTATCTCGTCTTCCGGATGTGCCTGCTAATTTCTGCGATATAGCTCCTCCTGGAGTGCAGTTGCTGTCAGATCATTGTCGAGGTCATATATTCTTATGCTAGGTCCTTGCATCTATGGGGCAGGGCTTCAAGTCCGAGTGTTTGAATTTTCTCATCTTGTAGGATTTTTGTTGCATCCTCTTTCGTTTGAATCTCGATGATAATCCCTACATTTCAGGTCTTCCTTACCAATTTTATTTTGGTATTTCTGAAGTCGTCTGCCAGCTTTGTGACAACCAGGTTTTTGAGCTGCTTGCTGGTACTGTGTTTGTTTGTGGAGGTCGGGTGCAGTATTACCAAATGTGGTGTTGGCAGGAGGGCCTTGGGTTTCATCGCTGTAGTCGCAGTTGAAGTTGGATCAGCAATTGGTCGGGTCCTCAACGCTTGCACATAAGGAGGAGCTTGCTGTGGCATTTGGTGTGCTCCCACGGATTGGAGGGCCTCCAGTTTCGCTTTAGCTCTTTTGCATTCTAGGTTGGTCTGGAGTAGGACTGTCTCCAGCTTTGTCCAGATGGACATGATTTTTCCTCGAAGTCCAGTATTCTGTTGCTGGTATCTTTGAGTAGGTTCTACGTTGTTCTGAGGGAGAGGATCTTTTTCAGTACCATCCCCTCTTGGAGTGTCGGATCTAGCGGCTCTATGTTTTCGTCTTACTTTACATCGTTGGTATTGTCTGCTTGTGAGTATAGGATATTCTGACTTCCTCTTTGTCTCTTGCTGGCTTCTTGTCTTTCCGTCGTTCTTCTGGATGACCCATCCTTTATTTTTCCGCTTGGGGTGCAGGATTCGTTTCCTCTGTATACTCATGCTGCACAGTTTCCAATGGAGTACATCTTGCTGTTTCTTGCAGCGCAGTGTTTATTTGGGCAGTGTTGCTATCAGTATCTTGTGGCATCTTGCACCAAAATTCATATTACTGAGCTATTCCAGATAAGCTATTTCAGCTCACCCCTACAGGTCACTGGGGGGGGAGAACACCAGATTTAAAAGTTCTCCTAGGGAGCTGGGTCTACTTCTTTTAGTAGGTTTGGGGCCAACAAATACAGTGGTGATGTTATTTCTGTCTATGGTGCATGGTTATCAGTCGCATCTTTAACATTTTTAGGTTCCACATGAGGTGGGGGAAGCACATTAGAAATTTAGAAATCGTTGTTCAATAACTGTAGTGGTGGTGAACTTCTTCCATTCAATGACTAGAGGAGACAGTATGCAGCAGTGGGTGGAAGTGGGGGAGGAATAATCCCTAACCCAGTTGCCAATTGCCGTTGTCAGGAAATTAGGTGACGTGTTGCCTTAAGCAGAATATCGCTGGGTTCGGCTGCGTATGTGTGAGCATGAATCTAAAGTAGAGGTTATTTGTCTTCGTGCATATGCATAAAAGACCACGACTCTTGGTCTTTTACATTCCATCCATATCTGACCTTCATTCATCCATATCTAATCTCAGATTCATAGTCTTATATGCACATGCATTAAGACAAATAACCTCTATTTAAGATTCATGCTCACACATTACCCATAATTTTCATTCCTGTGATCACGACATACAGTCGAAAAGCATTACCAGCTTCAGGAAGGAAAATCTTTTTTCAAAATTTACGTTTAACTTTTTTTTTTCAGTTTCAATTTATTGCAGAATGTCAGGCATCACCACCATATAACCACTTAAGTTTTGGAAAACTAAATGGCAGGAAGTGTATGTCAGAAAATAAGGCAGATTATGAGAAAAGTCATGGGTTCAAATGCTAGCTCCGATATAGGTTACACAGTTGTGAATTATTTTTTAACATGAGGTATAAATAGCATTAGTAGAGACATATGGTGCAAGAAAGCAAGCTTAAGCTTATATTGGGTTTAGCAAGGTTTAGGCCAAAATGGATGTCAGATGAACTAATGAGACATGTGGCAGAGAAGAAAAATGCATGGGATACATATAAATTAATGGGTGATATGGAAGCCTATGATAGATATAAGCTGGTCTGTAACCAAGTCACAAAGGAGGTTAGGCAGGCAAAGGCAGATTATGAGAAATATTTGACAAAGGATGCAAAGAATTCTTTAATTATTTCAAATAGGCCTCTGGGGTTGGGAATATTCATACTCATTATGCCGTCATACACCAACCGTATTACAATTGTAGTTTTGTACTGTTTAAAATATTGAAATGACTAGATAGAACAAATAAAGTTTAATCAAATAAATAAACAATTACTATGTATAAAATATAATATTATTAAACTGCAAGATACTATTTACAATAAAATAATTAAAATGTTAGATGATAAAAGCGCTAGAAATACTGTAGCTTTCAAAGGCATCCGCCTCCTTTTTCAGCAGTAAGGTTTTTATCATACAGCACATCCTTAAATATCAGCAGGCTCACGGCTCTCAGCACGTCGTTCCACAGGAGCATGGGCAGTATTCTCCTCATGTGTACTGGAACTGGAAATGGCTCGGGAGCATGCTAGGCGGAACCGTTCATCACATCCAAGGATCACCGCCTCAAAGAGGGGATGAATACGTATTCCCCTGTCTCTGTTAATAGTACTGTTCCTGGAGGAACAGATCTGCAAGCTCTCGAGCCACTTGCAGTCCCAAAATCTATGCACCCTGTCAACAATAACAGCTCCGTCTGGGGAGATTTGATGGTCCTCCTCCCAGAAATGTTCTGCCACAGCAGACTTTCCATAATCAGCGGTCCTTATTGCATTCATATGTTCCCCCAGACGATCTTTGAACCGACGCTTCGTTTCACCAACATAACATTCCCCACAATCCGGGCATTTAATCTCATAGACGACCCCACTTGTAAATTCTTCTGGTATTGGGGTCTTTTACCTGTGACACAACTATGTGCAACCTCTGCCCTGAAAGTTGCACACAGCGTGTCTGACATTGATATTCTCGTAGTACGCAAGCTATGCGCTCTGTTAGTCCCGGATAGTAGGGAACGTGTGCTGTGGAAACTGGTGTGAATGGTTCACTACGTCCCTGTTCCATTCCTCGGATATGTTTGTTTATGATCCTCTCGGGGTAGCTGCATTTCCCAAGATCTACTGTGACCCGTTTAACTTCTTCATTTCTATCCTGCACCCCCGAGGATATTGGAACGAGTTGATTGGTGATATTAGAAGATTTTTTTTTTTTTTTTTTTGGCTAATGCTATATAAGCTTGCTTTCTTGCATCATGTGGTTTTACTAATGCTAATTATATAATATCGGTGTAAATACACCATAGTTAACCCATATATTTGAGCTACGATTGTAGCGTAGAAGGCATCGTTTTAAATGTATCTCATAATGTGGTTGCCTTCACAACAAGTTAGCTACTATTGAATTACTTCAAATAAATAACGCTTCTCTAGTAGAGAAGACTACTGTTATTTATTTTCAGCGGTACCACCACCCAGACGATCGTTTCGAAGCTTTTTGGCTTCGTCATCAGTGGGCGGGCAGGTACCCAGGTAATACAACAAGCCATCTCAGTTGCGAAGTTATATCCACATTATGAGAGATGCCAGAAGGGTGTGGTGGTAATATATTTGGAAAATTAAATGCACTAGGCATAATCCTTATGGGTTTTGATAATTAACTATATAATATCGGTGTAAATACACCATAGTTAACCCATATATTTGAGCTACGATTGTAGCGTAGAAGGCATCGTTTTAAATGTATCTCATAATGTGGTTGCCTTCACAACAAGTTAGCTACTATTGAATTACTTCAAATAAATAACGCTTCTCTAGTAGAGAAGACTACTGTTATTTATTTTCAGCGGTACCACCACCATTAATGCTAATATAGCATCATCCAAAAAATAAATAAACTTTCCCATTACACCCATCCATTCACTCCAAATGTTCACTCCGTAGCCAGGTGGGAGAAGCAGCAGTGTGTAGCATACGCTTCTTGATTAGACCGGGTTTTGAACCCATGACCACCAAATACAGAGGATGCAGAAAGGTCAGGGAATGACTACCGCATATCCCCTGGAGCAATATGGCCTTAGTTGCTAATGCTCCTAAAAACCAAATAACAACAACAACAATTAATCAGTCCAAACTAAATTTTTAACAGGCTAAGAGTAGAAAACTTGCTTCTTGTCCTAATGATAGCCGAGAATTCTGGTCTCTTTCCAAAGCTATTGGCCGCAACTTTTGCCCATCTCTATTCCCACCTCTGTCAAAACCAGATGGTTCTGTTGTCACTTCAGTCAAGGATAAAGCTAACCTGCTAGCATCCCATTGTTTTTCCAACTGATGTATTACTGATCTTGGTAAAACACCTCCCAACATTCCCCACATGATCCATTCTCCTGTGGTCTTCCGTCAAAAGGATTTTGACGAATCTTGATGCTCAGAAAGCTCCAGGTCCTGATGGTATTTCTCTACTTGTTCCCAAAACCTGTGCTCCTGAATTTACTTCTGTTCTTTGCCGTCTTTTTTCATTTTCCTATTCCAAAGGTGTTTTTTCTTCTGCTTGGAAATTTGCTCATATCTAGCCAGTTCCTAAGAAGGGTGACAAATCCCTCCCGTCAAATTATCGTCCCATTGAAATTACTTCTACTCTTTCTAAAGTAATAGAGAAATCAGTTAACTGCCAACTCTTAAACTACCTAGAAACCTTCTGTCTGATCAACGATCGCCAGTGTGGATTCCATCAGTGTCGATCCACTGGTGATATTCTGGTTTATGTTACCCATTTATGGACAAATTCAATGGAAAAGTTCGGTGAAACACAAGCAGTTGCTCTTGACATCTCAAAGGCTTTTGATCATCTTCGGCATAAAGGTCTTCTAAAAAAGCTTCCATCTTATGGTTTGCCAACTGTTTTTTTGTAATTGGTTATCCAGTTTTCTCTCTGATTGCTCACTGAGGGTGATGGTAGATGGCTCTCTGTCTTCTAACTTCTCCACTAATGCTTGTGTCCCCCAAGATTCAGTTCATTCCCACACTCTTTTCCTCTTGTATATTAATGAATTTCTTCCATTGACTGGATATCCTATCCATAGTTTTGCCGACGATAGCACATTGCATTCCATTTTCCATTTTGAGAAACCTTCTCTGGTCAATCAGCTTCAACTTCTGAAATATCCGTTACCAATTCCTTAAATGCCGATCTGCAGGTAATTCTCCAGTGGGACAATGACAACTTAGTTGATTTCAATCCTTCAAAAACTCAGTCTTGTCTTATATCTCGCAAAAAGGATTCTTGTGCTCCTATGCTTATCTTTGGTTATACTCCAATTTCTAGGCAAGATGATATATCTCTTTTGGGGATTACCTGACTTCTAATCTCTCTTGGCCGAAGCACAACATTACAAATATTGCTTCCTCTGCATCCAAAAAAAAAAGCTTGGTTTTCTCTTTCGCTGTCAGCGTTACTTTTCTTGCAAACAGCTGTTCACTCTGTACAAATCGCAAATCCACCCTTCCACGGAATATTGTTTCCACATCTGGGGCGGTGCCCCAAAAACCTCTCTGTCTTCTAGATTCCATTCAGAAGAAGGCAATTAGGTTAATTAATGACTTGTCTTTAACAGAGTCTTTCCACTCTCTGTCTCATAGACATACTGTTTCTGCTGCATGCCTTTTCTACTGTTCTTCTGAATTGGCTTCTATAATTCCCACTCTCTCTCTTTCAAAACAGTCCGAACATGTGCCGCCACCAGCCAACATCCATTTACTGTTCAACTTCAAACTCACAAAACCAATTTTTCATCTTCTTCATTTAACTGCCATTTTCTGGAACAACCTTCCTTCCTACATATTTCCTGAAAATTACAGTGTACAGTAGTTCAAGTCTAATGTCAACAAATATCTTCATTCATTTGCTCCACCTCCAGCCCAAGTATGGTACTGAGTACTATAAGTTCTAATAACTCTTGTGTTTGAGGATTTCATTAAAAAAAAAAAAAAAAAAAAAAATCAACCATCCGCTAGCTGAAGGCAAATTTCCGCACATCTATTCTACAATTGTCTTTCTTCAATTTGAATTTATATTCCCTGTGGTGAGTAATCTGAATAAGAGGAAGAATCCCATCAACATTGCTCAATGCTGATGGGATTCTTCACTATTGCACTATTGCTGATGGCAATAGTGCAATATTGCCTTAAAAACAAAATACATGCTACTGTGGTATTAAGTACCATAATGTGAATTATCATTAAATGTTTCACAAAACGAATGATACGATGCCTAAGAAATAAAGCTAACTGTGTCATACAGCCAAAATTACTAATCGAACATAGTTTATAAATTTTGCAACCCTGTTGGTGTGGGTTATTTATTATTTTTTTTTTTTATAACTCTATTCTACCTATTTTCTTCTTCAAATAGGCCTCTGGGGTTGGGTATATTCATACTATGATTTTTTAGTGTTTCTCACCAACCATTGAAGTAAAAGACGAAAAAACCAAATTCTTAAAATTTTAATATTTACAATAAATTTATTTACAAACAAAACAAAATACCATATTACTGATGATAGCAATTTTAAAATAAGACAACTGTGATATACAGTAAATATACAAGGTGATAATACAAATACCGAATTTAAAATACAATAAAATATACTAAGTTAAAAGCGCTAAAATACTAACTGAAGCGTTCAAAGGCTTCGGTGCATCATTAAATACCAGCGGGTTCGCGGTGCATCTCGCGTAAACGTATACTGTTCCCGTCGGAACTGGAAGTGGCTCGGGAGCGTTTCAGGCAAAAACGTTCATCCCCTCCAAGGATTACCGCCTCAAAGAGGGGATGAATGCGTGTGCCCCTATCTCTATTTATATTATTCTCAATAGAACTAATTCGTAAGCTCTCGAGCCACTTGCGGTCCCAAAATCTATGCCCCCAATCAGTGATGACAGCTTCGTCTGGGGAGATTTGATGTTGCTTCTCCCGGAAATGTTCAGCTACGGCGGATTTACCGTAGTCTGCATTTCTTATCGCATTTGTGTGCTCCCCCAGACGATCTTTGAGACGCCGTTTTGTTTCTCCCACATAACATTCCCCACACTCCGGGCATTTTATACTATATATGACCCCACTTATATTTTCATTTAAGACAGGGTCCTTGACATGTGACACAATTGTGTGCAGCTTCCTACCTGGGAGCTGCACACAACGTGTCTGGTAATTCCTTAATATACGAGCTAAACGTTCGGATAAACCCGGATAGTAGGGGATGTATGCGGTGGCTATTGGCGTGAAGGACTCACTTCTACTCTGCCTTCCACTAATGTATTTCTCTATGATCCTCTGGGGGTAGCCACACTTCAAAAGATCCGCCGTAACACGTTCATACTCCATTTTTCTATCCTCTGAGGTACTACAATGAGATTTTGCCCTATCCACTAATGCTCTTACCACACTGTTCCTGTGATGGTTAGTCTGAGCTGAGTTGTAGTGTGAGTATTGGCCTTTGCACATAGATTTTCTAAATACTTTTGTTTTCAAATGCTGGCCTTCTCTACAAATCAGCACATCCAGGAACGGCAAAACTCCTCCTTTCTCTACCTCAGAGGTGAATTGTATGAACGGGGAGAAGCTATTAAGAAAATTCAACGTATCATCCTCACTCCCTTTCCGAATAACTGAAAACGTATCATCAACATACCTTTTCCACGGACGCATAGGGAGAACTGTAGTATTAAACAGTCTAGATTCGAGCTCCTCCATCGCTAAATTAGCTATGATGGCACTGATGGGGGAGCCCATAGCTGCACCGTTACCTGCTTGTACATGGTATTATTAAATACCATAGTAGTGCTCGAAAGGCATAACTCTATGCCTTTACATATGTCCTCTAAGTTTAGTTGCGTCCTATTCTTCAAGGTGGTGTCTCTTTCTAAGGCCATGTACGCACAATGTATTCCATGGTCAATTGGGATGCAGGTAAACAACGATGTCACATCAAAGGATATCATAACCTCGTTTTCTTCTATACATTGCCCTCTTATGAATTGTACAAATTTTTTGCTATCTCTGATACTATGTTCAGAGAGTCCAACTATTGGTGACAGTAGTTTGAGGTAGAGGAAGTAGGGGTTTGATGTTTGTGGAGCAGTCAGGTAGGGGGCATGATATTGCCATGGGGGATGTCTTTGTATGTGCGCGATGCAAGCAGTATAAGGAAATCAGGCAACACCTCAGCGTTGTTATGGGCCTATATGAGAGCTTGAAGGACAGGGTGGATGCCCTCGAACGATTAAGAGTGAGGGCCCCATCAAGCTCTCAGCTGCCCACACCAACGAGAGAGCTTGCACTTGGGCATCACGCAACACAACGGCAACCCCCAAGGCAGAATGCACTGGTTCCAAAGGAACTAGAAGTTGTTGGTGACTCTATTGTCAGGGACACGGGAAACATGCTTTGTAAAAAGGATAGGTGGAACAGGACCAGAGTATATCTGCTAGGGGCAAAGGTTGATGATGTCGTACAGCGGATATCATCTTTTAAGGGCACAAAAGGTGATATAGTTGTACACGTTGGCACTAATGATATTAAGAGTAGGAGACCGGCGGAATTACTTAACAAGTACAGGTCACTGTTGAAAAAAAGCCGTGAATTAGGGTTGAATTTGAAAGTGTCTGTAATTCTGCCCAGACACGATAGGAGGGAGTATATGATGAGAGCCCTGTCGATCAATTCGGCCCTGGAAAGATTGTGCAAGGCTCACGCGGTAGAATTTTTTTCAGCTTGGTTTGTACTTGTTAACTTGTTAACAGGGATGGGATACACTTAAATAGAAAGGGTGCAAGAATGTTTTCTGATGCTATCGAGGCAGTGTTAGGTGGGTCGGAAAACTGCTAGATTGGGGGGATACAGGGACTAATAGATTAACAGTAGCCACTGGCTACTGTTAATCTATTAGTCACTGGCAGAGGTGAAAATGATTCTTGCACTGCTTCTATTGGAATGAGCAGCAGCTTGGAAAATAGGATGCAGGATATTTCAGAGATTGCTGGGAGTCATTGGAGTACAAGTTAATACATGGGTTGTGTTAGGGTAGCTAAGAAAAAGAACAGGTGCATGTATACTTGCATGTACACCAATGCTAGGAGTTTGGTAAATAAATTTGATGAATTTGAGGTATTGCTCAAAGCATCAAAGGCGGATATTGTTGGGATATCAGAGACGTGGTGTCACACAGATATAAGTAATGCAGAACTGGAATTGCATGCAGACAGGATAGGAAGGGAGAAATGGTTATGCTATTAGTTAAGAAACGCAAAAAATCCAAGGAGGTGAAGCCAGTCAACATCACTGGACAGTGCAGTGTCGAGTCAGTTTGGTGTGACATAAGCATTGGGAGATCAAAATTGAGAGTAGGAGTTAGGCCTATAGCATTAGTGCTATAGGCCTAATGACTCTGATGAGTATAATAAGAAACTGTACAGGGAAATAGTGGGTAAGTAAATCAGAGAGTCTTATAATGGGGGATTTTAATTTCCCAGATATTGACTGGAATTTGTGGGTTGGTCACTCACACTCTAGCAAGGCTTTTGTGGATTTATTGGATGATTGTTTTCTAAATCAGCATGTTTGGGAAGCAACTAGAGGGAGCAATACTCTTGATTTGATTATCAGTAGTGATTCTTCATGCATTAAGAATCTGCAGATACAGGAACCACTAGGTGACAGTGATCACAGTGTGCTGAAGTGGGATTTACTCAAGGAGGTAACTACCATCCTTGAGTAAATCCCACATTATTGCTTACGAAGTCGCCTTTACGAAAGGGTTATTGCTTTCGTAAAGGCGACTACGATGGTCTTAGACAGTATTTAAATTCTATACAGTGGGACCAACTGATGATGTTACCAACAGCAAACTCAAAATGGGAAGCATTCAATGAAATTATCTTGGAAACTACTAGGCTTTACATACCAACTAAGAAATATTGTTCAAGGTTCAGGCCTAGATGGATGTCAGATGAACTAATGAGACATATGGCAGAAAAGAAAAATGCATGGGATACATATAAATTAACATGTGACACAGAGGCCTATGATAGATATAAGTTGATCTGTAACCAAGTTACAAAGGAGGTTAGGCAGGCGAAGACATATTACGAGAAATCTTTGGCAAGGGATGCAAAGAAAAACAGCAAGGAGTTCTTTACTTATGTAAACTCTAGAAGGAAGGGGATGAATCAGATTGGTCCACTTGATATCGATGGTTCAACTGTTCATGATCCTGCTCAGGTAGCTAACAAACTAAATCAATATTTTGCATCTACATTCACACATGAGGAGTTATTCAGGAAGGGGAATGCCATAGATGGAGTAAACACTGGCAGTGAGCTAGATGATCTTGTAATAATTGAGAGTAAAGTGGAGGAGAAATTGTTGAAGATAAATTCAAGAAAAATACCTGGGTGGATGGGACCTATCCAGTTGTATTAAAGGAGGCAGCAAAGGAAGTAAGCAAACCCTTAGCCATAATTATGAGAGCTTCCTTGGACTCAGGGAGGTACACACAGACTGGAGATATGCAAATGAAACCCCAATTCACAAAGGAGGATCAAAGGCTGACACAAGTAATTATAGAACTGTGAGTTTAACTTCTGTTCCGGGAAAATTAATGGAAGCACTGGTTAAAGAAGCACTGCAGGATCATCTTGACAAGAATTTAGTTATAGCTCAGACACAGCATGGTTTTGTTAAGGGAAGGTCTTGCCTGACCAATCTGATTGGATACTATGATGTAGTCACAAAAGAATTGGATGCAGGGAATAACTTTTATATTATATATTTGGATCTTAGAAAGGCTTTTGATAGTGTTGCACATGGAAGACTGCTGCACAAATTGGAGCAGTGTGGCATTGGTGGCAAATTGTTGCTATGGGTAAAGGGATGGTTGAGTGGCAGAAGACAGAGAGTGGACACTACTGGACTAATGTTATTAGTGGAGTCCCTCAGGGTTCAGTGTTGGGTCCATTGTTGTTTTCTGTATTTATAAATAATATTGATGATGGTATATCAAGCTTAATGTCCAAGTTTGCAGACGATACAAAGGTTGGCAGGGTTGTTAAGGACGCTACTGACGCTATGCTGCTGCAACAGGATCTGGAAAGGTTGAGCAGATGGGCTGAGAGGTGGCAAATGAAGTTTAACATCGACAAATGTAAAGTACTACATATGGGAAACAGCAACCCCAGAACAACGTATCAACTCTGTGGTACTACAGTGACAGTGGTAGAGAATGAAAAGGACTTGGGGATAATTGTTCAGGCAGATATGAAGTTCTCTGAGCAGTGCAGTCGGGCTGCAAGAGTAGCCCATGGTGTCTTAACAATTATACACAGGAATTTTTCTAGCAGCGATAGGGAGGTGATTATTCCCTTGAATAAGGCAATGGTCAGGCCGCACCTTGAGTGCTGTATACAGGTTTGGAGGCCTCATTTCAAGAAGGATGTAGAGCTGCTGGAACTAGTACAGAGAAGGGCAACAAGGTTAGTGAACGGAATGAAGGGTTGCTCTTACGAAGAAAGGCTTAAGTTTTGCAAATTACAGTGTCTGGTGACTAGGCACCAGCGAGGTGATCTGATAGAGGTGTGCAAGGCCTTGAATGGTTTGAGCATGCTCAATGCTGATGGGATACTGCCTCTTGCTCAGAATGATCACCTGAGAGGGCATAAATTCAAATTGAGGATAGATGTGCGGAAATTTGCCTTTAGGCAGCGGGTAGTTGGTTGGTGGAACAGACTTCCATCCCTTGTCGTGGAAGTTGATAGCCTAAATAAATTTAAGGCTCAGCTGGACAGGTATTTCGAACGAACGGAGGGGTGAAGTGAAAGTTTTTTTTTTTTTTTTTGGCTGATGCTTCCTAAGCTTGCTTTCTTGCATCATATGCCTCTATTAATGCTAATGCTAACTGAGTTTGGGATGCACTTTCTAAAAGGAGAGGATTATCAGCAATATGTAACAATGTTACTGTGGGGGAAATCCTAGGAAACCCAGTTTTCTCTGCCTCAATGCTGGGTTTCCAGTCCTTGGAAACCCGGAAGTAGGCCTCATAAAATATTTTGAAGAGACTTGTCTACCACAGTATGTCAAAGCCCTCTTGTATATTATCAACTAAAATAAATTATGTTAAGTGCTCCCAAATACAACTTATATCTGTATAAATGTATTAAGGCTATTGAAGTGTGTGTTCACAGGCTTATTTATGTAGACTGAAAAACCTGGAATAACTTGCAACGGAAACCCATACTCCCTTTGCCTGAAATTGAGTATGAGATTAGTAACTAATGCCTTGATTGAAGAAGACTTTAGAAACTCTTCCAGTTTTCAATGGAAATCAAATCCAGGCCTCTCCAAACATGTGACAAGTGGCAAAACCATTATACTCTCACAGAAGACATTGATTGAATATTACAAGCAGGTATTTTGTTTCTGTGTGCATTTGGATGTTAATGACATGGTTGCAGTATCCTCAGCCAAACTGGTTATGTGCTGTGAGCTCCTGTAAGGTATATGCATGCATGGCAGAGCATGCCGTTATTTTCTAATTGGCTTTTCCAAGGACAGGAAGCAGCATTTCAGAACAGTATTGTGTCAGACCTGATGGAAGCTTATCTGGACTTTTAATCAGTATTTTGAGTATTGCTATTTTCCAAGGAACTGGGAATTTTTTCTCCCACAGACAGGAGCTGAATACAGCAAGTTTTATGCACCATTAAATCACTCATCTTCAATGCAATCCATGTCAGGATATTTGCTATTTTGATGCTTTTGATTGCATCTCTGATTTCAGCTGTTTCAATATTTCCTTCGTTTAAATTCCATAGCAATAATTCTCTTCCTAATAGGTGTGTGTATAGATAAATCCATGACCATGGAACCTGCCTAATGGGGGGAGGGGGTAAAGGATTCTATGAATTTATTTTTAATTATCTGTCAATCTGATGGAATTAGTAATCTCAGTAGGCAGGAGTTTCCCACTGACAAGCTTGAATCCCAGGATGTTCTTATAATAATGGCTAAGGGTTTGCTTACTACCTTTGCTGCCTCTTATAACTGGATAGATCCCATCCACCCCAAGTATCTTTCCTATGTTTAACTTCAACAATTTCTCCTCCACGTTATTCTCAGTTATTACAAAATCATTTAGCTCCCTGTTGGAGTTTAATAAACTTCTGGCCTCCACTTCCCCCACAGAATACCTCCTATGTGACTGTAGATGCAAACTACCCCAGGGGCTCACATCTGGTGAGTATGGGCTTGACACACCCAGGGTCCTCAGCTGGATATCATCATTCTTCTCTTTCTTGGTGATTTTCTTCTACTTCTCTCTCTCTCTCTCTCTCTCTCTCTCTCTCTCTTTCACACACACACACAAGGTAACTCAGAATTTTTTTTTTGGCTGGTGCAGCATAAGCCTCAGGCTTCCTTGCACCATATGGCTAATAATAATAATAATACTTATTCAGTATGTCAGCTACCAGAGCAGGATCAATGATATTGAGTGGACCAATCTGATTCGGTACATAAGTACCGAAGTCTTTACTGTTTTTCTTTGCATCCTGTGCCAAATATTTCTCGTAATCTGCCTTCGCTTGCCTAACCTCCTTTGTGACCTGATTACAGACTAGCTTTTATTTACAATAGGCTTCTGTGTTGCCTGGTAATTTATATATATCCTGTGTATTTTTTTTTCTCCACGAGTCTCATTAATTCATCTGACATCTATTTAGGCGTATACTTTGAACAGTATTTCTTAGTTAGTATGAAAATCCTATTAACTTTCAAAATTAATTCCTTGAATGCTTCCCATTTAGAATTTGCTGTTGGTAACATCATCAGTGTTTTCACTATATAGAATTTAAAAGCTGGGTCTGAATTTGTTCCGCCTTTTTCATTGTCCTTCTTGTGTTCTTTTAATCTGTCTGTGAATTTTTTCTTGCTTTGTCTTATATCAGGGTAATCCTACACAAAATAACCGCTACTTCTTGACCTGCTACTAAGCAAAACTAATACTATTACAACACAAATTTATAGAATCTTAATGACGCTGGGTCTGTCTGTTTCTCATCCAACAAGCCCTTAAACACAAAAATAGGTGCCCTTGAAGGGCTTTGTCTTGAGAGCTATAGTGCAATCTCTGCATTGTAGCCAATATATATAGGTTTTTTAGTAGTGCTGGTCTTGGATGGAGGCAGGTTAACATGGGAGTTTTTAATGTCTTTTATTGCTGTAGGTTTAGAAATTGATAAATTATGTATTTTTAGCTATTTGAGCTATTTCTTCACTGGTATGTGGTGTATAGGGGATGTGATAAATTGTTGGTTCTCGTATTGAATATTGTTGAACTTTTCTATTGTTTTTTTTTTTTTTTTTTTTATGAGTTTATGTGGATGTTACAGTTACTGAAGATGTTATCTAGGGGATCTCATCCTTGAGCTTGACCTTTACAGAGGTGGCAGACCCTCAGGACACCTATTTTTATAATACATAGGACGAAGCCCTTCAAGAGGGCTTCTTCTTACATATTATTGTTATTTACTATATAAAATTAACCTTAAAACAGAATTCTTCGAATTAGGCCTAGGTTTGATTTTCTAAAACTTTTAATTCCATAAATTATTATGGAATTAAAAGTTTTAAGGCATTCCTTGAGCAGAATGAGGCACAGGTAGATTGTTTGAAGATTAATAAAGCAATAAAAAACCTACATTCGGTTATTATGTTTGTTTTTTCAGAAATAAACATAATAACCGAATGTAGGTTTTTAGTGCTTTATTAATCTTCAAACAATCTACCTGTGCCTCATTCTGCTCAAGGAATGCCTTAAATCATCTATATTCTACCGCATTCAGGTAGAACATAGATGATTTAAGGTATTCCTTGCTATACCGCATGCTATACCTTTCTGGAATATCCTCAAATATTCTAGAAAATTCTTAATATTTAAATATTATTTCATTTTTTCATATAACAGAAAATAGTTTAATGAAGATTAATAAAAATTTAAAGTGATGTCAAACTTTTAGGTGGGAGTCTTTTTGTGTTTAATACGTATATAAACAAATATCTTGCTTATAGCTCTGTAGTGTATATATGTATAAAATATTTGAAACTATTTTAAAGGTGAATTTCAAATATCCTAGAGGGATAGGAGAGAAGCTCTTGCTTCGACTGGTTGCTGACACTTTGCAGTTACACCAAGCAGCACTTTTACCAAAAAGAGCCATACAATTTGGTTCACGTATATCACATGCAGAGAATCAAAAAGAGAAAGGAGACGACATGTGTAAAAGACTTGTGTATAAATGATGTGTAAAAATAAAAGATGAAATAAAGTGATTATTTATATATGCTGAATAGCTTTTCTATTTAATTAACCCTAGTGAGAGACATTCAATGAATAAACAAGCTTTTCATATTTCAGGTAACAGCCTTGGCAGTTAAAAAAAAAAAAAAGTGAAAGCAGCACTTAACTCACCCCTCTGTACAACTAATTTCATAATATCAATAAAAAAAAATTATGTAGCAATTCAGTTAATGTAAGCAGTGCATTACTTTTTGCATGCCTAATAATTACAGATTAATAACGGATATATAATAATAAATACATACAGGCACACACACGTTAGAAAATGGGATGACATCGATGACACTGTGGTATCATACCAAGGATATATAACATTGTGGTATTACACAGAGAATAATATAATAACAGTGAGCTGCTGAATATGTTTGAGTGACAGATAAGGAAAGAATCTATCAAGAGAAAAGATTCAGTTAGAGAGAGAGAGGAATTAATGATTTCTCTCTCTCTCTCTCTCTCTCTCTCTCTCTCTCTCTCTCTCTCTCTCTCTCTCTCTCTCTCTCTCTCTCTGGGAGTGAAGTATGGATGAATGTGGCGTCTAACTTTATCTCAAAAAAGACGGCCCTGTCAAGTGATTGAGAAGAATTTGGAAACCACCTGTAAAGATTTAATGTGAACTTAAAATAAAGTGCAAGTCACATTAAATCTTTATAGGCAGTTTCGCATTTAATTTGAAATTAACTTTAGTTGCATTTTTTAAATCATATTATGCAGCTGATCCTACTCTTATTGAAGCAACACATCATGAAACATCTTTCCCTTGGACATCAGTATCATTTATGTGGAACTTAAAGAAATATTAAGACAGGGCCCTACAACAATCCCGAAGGGACTTCACTTATGTTAATGTATACTCAATATTGATCACTTATGACAACGTTTAGGTTCTATCTCTTAGCCAGCCTGCAATTCTGTTTACGGTCTTCCATTAACTCCAGCCTTTTCCAGTTTATATAGCAGCCTTCCATGAGGGACCATATCAAAACTGTTACTGCTGTCCTGATATATAATATACCATATTACATATCTGGTAAATTACATCATCATCAGCCATTTTCAGTCCACTGCAGGATGAAGGCCTCTCCAGCAACTCTCCGGTTTCTTCTGTATTGTGCAATGGCCATCCATTTACTACCGATGAACTCATGAATTTCATCTGTCCATCCTCGTTGTTGTCTTCTAGGTTTTCTTTTAGCTCCTCTTGGTACCATTCTGTTATTTTCTTAGTCCATCTGTCATCATGTCTTCGAGCAACATGCCCATTTCAGTTCTTTAGTTTTGAGAAGAATGCCCTTTACTTTGCTGCTTAATCCACGAGTTTCTCTTCTTATCTAGTAGTCTAATTCCTATAGTTCATTTCTTTCTTCGCTGAAGTGACGTTTTAACTTTCTCTTCCATTCTTTTGGTTAATGCCAAAGTTTCACTTCCATAAGTCATGGTTGGGAGTATACATTGGTTGATTATTTTACGTTTCAGACAAATTGGGATATTGCTCCTCACTATATGACTATTTTCTGAATGCTATCCATCTAAAATTTATTCGTCTCTTGACTTCCAGCCATTTATCATTATTACAGCTAATGACTTGTCCCAGATAAGTATATGAATCCACTTTTTCAATTACTGCTCCTTCAGTATCCCTTTCTGTGGCATACTTGTTCATCATTCCTTTTGTTTTAGCCATATTCATCTTTAGTCCAAAATCCTTACAAACTTTGCATAACTGATTAAGATTTTCCTCTAATTCTTTGGGATCCTGGATTATGATCACAATGCCACCTGTAAATGGTTTAGGTACTCGCATTCACATTGATTCCTTTCTGTGCCCAGTCTAATCTTCTGCAAGCTTCCTCAAGGCAAGACACTATCTCTGAAGTAAACAACTTCAGAGATAGTGTCTGCTTGTTGAACTCCTGTCTCAATTTTAAATTTACTACTGTCTTTGTCTAGTCTCTAATAAAGGAGGTAGCATTCTCATATATTTTCTTAAAAATCATAATATATGGGGTATCTATGCCTTGTCTTTCCAGTGCCCGAAACATTGCCTTATGCTGTATGGAGTCAAATGCCTTTTCATAATCCACAAATTCCAGGCATAATGGTGTTTTATAGGATCGCCTTCATGTAATATCACAGTTAATGGAATGTAAATGAATTGAGAATCCTGTAATCTGTTAGTAATGACCCTTATGAATAACTTGTAGATGTATTTATTTATTTATTCGTTTCATTATAATTTAACTTTAATTAATATAATTCAATGATAGTATATATTTCGGCTTCATATGGAGGAATTGCAAGTTGCTGCCTCTAATGAATGCTTAATTAATTATTTATTTTATTATAATTTAACTTTCGTCAACATTTAATATAATTCAATAGTAATGTGTCGATATGCTAATTTAGCAACGCCTGTGCCGCCATCTATTTTTCTTTTTTCTTCTATATAAGCTGATTCAGCTTACAGTATGTCAGTGGTGTGGCTCTGCTCTAGAGTGCTATCTGTTCTATATTTTATTTTTCGCTGCATAAGGACCACCGCTGTGCAAGTCCTCTGCATTGGTGGATCGATCGGAGGAGGGAGGGTGAAATGGTACTTCGATCTTTTCACCATGGCGATGATTTGTACGGCGATTGAAATGCAGCGATTCCATGACCATTATTGGCCTCGTGGTCCTCTGTCGAGATGGGGCATGATGGTCAGTCTATTTTATTTTAATTTAGTTATCGTTTGGTAGTTCCTTGAACCCTCTTTTGGTGATATTTCACGTCTTTCGGAACTGGTACCTCTCGGGGGGGGGGGGGGGGGGGGTACCACTAAATTAATAAATAATTGGCATTATCCTAAATTTTGTATAGTTTTTGTTAATTGGATTTAAAGATCGAAATTATACAAGGGTTTCTGGGCTACTATTTATATCTATTCTTTTTTTTTTTTTTTTTTTTTTCGTTCGATTGTTTATTTGGGTTATTTTTATGTTAATTTTCGCTCTACAGTTTTTGCCATACTACTGGCTTATGTTTTATTTTATTTAATTAAAAATATTGGATATATATATATATATATATATATATATATATATATATGAATATGAGTTAAGTTGATAGCGGTAGGAGATTTTAAAGGTAAAATATGATATACTAGCTTATCGAAGCTAGTATATCATATTTTACACTGCATACACTCCCGAATATATATATATATAGAAAATTATTTTAATGTTATGTGCAAATCTTTAATTTAACTTATGCTAATAATGAAAATACCGTGTACCCTGGGAGCGATGTATGTTGAATAAAGGGGGGGAAGAACGGAACAGAGTAACGTTATAAACAAAGTGCGAATTTTGAAAAAATGCAAAATTTGAAAAGAACGACCAAGGTAGAAATAGCAGATTTTTGAAAAGGACGACCAAAGTAGAAATAGCATTGCAGTATCTTTCATAATTTCTGTGTCTTCTTCAGAGGTCATCCACCTAAATTATGAAAAAGAACAGCAATACTCTTACTTCTGTATCTGACATGTTCTGTATGTCAAAAAACACGTGTACGCGGACACGTTGTAAAAAATAATTTAGAATATAAATTTTGAATAAATAAAATACAAGTTAAGCAAAAATATTATGCCAAAGTATAACATACAGAACATGGATGACCTTACAGAAGTAAGTAGCCCGCTAAAAAGAGAAGACAAAGGAAGCGAGTGTCCGAATGACAAGAATGCCAATAACTTACCGCTACGTGACCGGTCGACAAAAAAGAAAGAGCCGGAGGCTAAACCGTGTATATATGTGAAGAAACGCTAGCGGCACCTAGCGTTAGACGAATTTTGGTGTATGTATATTTTGTAATTTACGTAAGCGGTGGAGCTACGCTAGGTTCAAGTTAAGTACATGATACTCAAACATCCGGGATAGCAAAGAAATATAATTGCTTACAAAGTAGCAGTAGAGTAGCTAAACTTTGTTAAGGCGAAAAATTATGATTGGGTATAGTAAAAAAAATAGTACTCTGATATTGCTTTCGTTACACTAATCGCTCACAGAGCATAAAATGTAGAATTTAGTAAAGCAAAAAGATGATGAAATTAGGGATATGAAGTTGGATATGAATTATTAGGGATATGAAGTATTGCTGTTCTTTTTCATAATTTAGGTGGATGACCTCTGAAGAAGACACAGAAATTATGAAAGATACTGCAATGCTATTTCTACTTTGGTCGTTCTTTTCAAAAATCTGCTATTTCTACCTTGGTCGTTCTTTTCAAATTTTGCATTTTTTCAAAATTCGCACTTTGTTTATAACGTTACTCTGTTCCGTTCTTCCCCCCTTTATTCAACATACATCGCTCCCAGGGTACACGGTATTTTCATTATTAGCATAAGTTAAATTAAAGATTTGCACATAACATTAAAATAATTTTCTATATGTACATTATGGTTGTAGGGTACCTTTGCTCTTGCAGTGTCCCTGATCCATAATTCATATTCTTGATATTTCATTTTATCTCTATTCAAATTCAAATCCATTTTCTTTCTTTACTTAATTTTAAATTTTTTATTCATAATTATATATATATATATATATATATATATATATATATATATATATATATTCGGGAGTGTATGCCGTGTCCACTACTGTAAATTTCTACTGTAAGGATAATGAATAGCGTTTTGTGAGATGATAACTTGGACCTGATGGAGCTATTGTCAAGAGACAAAGAAACAGTGATGTGTTGATATTATTACATATTGTCTTTACACCATTGCACACATTTAATGCTAGAAATTTAACAATTTTACGTACTAAGGATGTACTCAGTTAATTTGTCTTATAAATAGTGTGAATAAACAATATTATATATGATACGCCTGAGTTGTGTCCGTCTTTCTGAATACCCAGCCAAACCAGAGGAGGCCTACATGTACTGGGCCCCCTCGAATCTGAAATTTTCTGAAAAATTAAACGAGTCAGGTGTTAATGTAGGAGGGGTGAAAAAACTGGGGGTATAAAGGGATATTAAGAATTTTATAAAGTTATAGAATTATCTTTAGTAAAGAAAAAAGGAAATGAAACCCCCCCCTCCCACACACAAATATAAGTCGAAAAACATGACTCTCATAATTTTTTTTTCGTCCAACGACTGGTTGGACGAAAAAAGATTAGCTTCAATTCCTCCCCTAGTCGCGTAAAAACAACCATTTTTCTAAACACAACTAAAATAATTGTACATAAAAATAACACAGCAATTTTTTTTTTTCAAAACGAAACAAACTAATGAGACACAGTAAAGACCAATTTTTGCTAAATAACTCCGAAGGCGCGTAAAAAGGTAATCTAAAAACCTAACCATTTTTGGCATTACTCCAATATACGATGCCCCCTTGTAATTGGTTCTCAGAACAGGGGAAAGCAGTGATTGACAGGTAGTGACCCCGCCCACTGACTGCATTCCTTCGTTTCACGCGGGGGTCACGTGACACGTCAGTGGAGCACTGAATGCGAAATTCGTTGCATATTCTTTCTTTTGAATGCTGGTTTCTGTTCTGTTCTGTTCGTTTGCTGGTGTTAACGTTACTTGCCACGTGGTCCTTAGTTTGTGTCGTTATCCCGTTCCATCCTGAAGGTAAACTGTTTCTTTTCTTTTTTGCTGCCGTGTGTTGCCTCACATTTTCTTCTTATTTCTAGGTTCTTTTTGTTTTTTGTCTGTTTTTTTTTTTTTTTTTTGCCTATGTTCAGTCCCAAGGGAGCGAGAATGTTGCATATTAACCTAGTATTGTGCGAAAAAAAAATTCTATGTCGTTTTGTGGTTATGCAAAAAGCAATTTTATTATTCGTTGCACGTGTTAATTGACTTTCGTTTCTGTTTAGCGAAAAAGGACCTCACACGAGGCCCAGGTGGTATCCCTACTGTCTTATGGAAAATATGTGGAACCACACTTGTAAAGCCATTACTTCACTTAATAAAATTGGTATTTGAGAGTGGAATCTATCCAGCTCAACTGAAAAAGGCCTTTGTTACCCCTCTTTACAAAAAAGGAGACCCATCCTCACCCAGCAATTACAGACCCATTTGTCAATTGAATACACTCTCAAAGATAATTGAATCCATTGTAAGGAAGCAGCTATTTAACTTTAGGAAACTAATTTGTCAGATTACTCCCACGGATTTCTCAAGGGTCGTTTCACCTTCACAGATATATATATATATTTTTTTTTCGAATATAACCCAGAGGACAGGTACTAAACTGGATTGAAAACTACTTGGAAGGTAGAGATGTCGGTGACATTTAAAGGTAAAACCTCATATCCTTTCAAGCCTGAAATTGGTGTCCCACAAGGTTCATCCTTAGGCCCGCTATTATTTCTTATCTACATCAACAACCTGCCAAGCACCCTTGGAGACTACCAAATCAAAATATTTGCAGACAACCTAAAAATCCATATAGCAATTCGCAGTACCAATGACTGCATCATCCTAAACGAAGCTCTTCAACGAGTTATTCAGTGGCTGAAGGAGAACAAAATGGCAGTCAATGAAAACAAGTGAGCTGATGAGCTTTGCTAATGCACACAAGAAAAACAAACTTAATTTTTCTTATTGTATCAACAACAAGGCAATCAAAAAAGTCAATACAGCCAAAAATTTAGGTATCTTTATTAAAGAATCATTTTCCTTTGATGTCCATGTCTCTAACATAGCGAAGGCAGCTAGCAAAAAACTAGGTTTCCTGAAAAGATTAACCGAGACTTCAATCAGTTGGCACTTTTCATCTTTCTTTACAAAATCTATGTTAGGCCAGTGTTGCTTTTTCTCCGTTATAGTATATACTTGCTAGTGTTCCAAAAATTCTCAGTTATGGTGTGATGTGTCAGTTAGGAATTAAACGTTCTTTGCAAGAGGTACACTAATATTTACATCCGGAGAAACCTGGCTTTCATGTAATCGTCTAGCAGTTAATTAGGACAAATCCTGTGTTCTGAAAACTAACTCAGATGGACGTTGAGCCAGTCTGCAACATCAAGGATTGCCTTGTGATTTTCACCTTTGATTCCTTTCTATTTGATTGGAACCAAAAGCGCCACCTTAACATAGTTCTTTATCTGTAATCCATTCAAAGAATCATGTGTCATCAGAGAGTAATCAGTAGGCAAAAATTAACAAACAAAACATGGTTTATTAAACATACTAAATTGTTACAAATACAGTTAGACACAACAGTGTATATATCTTTAGTGAAATAACCTTGAGCTTTATACCTTTACCTATTTAGGTAACCAACGGATTAATATATTAATGGTATATGTTTGCAAAATTGTTGGTGTTCTTCATGTATATTCGCACAGCCAACTATTGTTCGTACATCGCGTAGCTGACGAATATTACACCACACTTGTGGAACAAGTAAGTTTGTAGGTTATGATTAATATTCAGGCATTCATGGGGGTAAGTTACAATATCTATTAAACATGAAATGTTAAATATAATAACAAAACTCTCATCAAAGTGTGAATCTCCGTGAGGATAGATGTCTTTAAGCAAATAAAAATATAAAAATGGGGGGGGGGAGAAGTATGTTTGACTTAGCGCAATTTAGTACCGTTTGTAATTAAACAACAAGGGTTAACTTACCCGAATAATTCAGCATAGCCTCTGGAACTGTAGTTACAGGACAATAGTTCATCTCGATTCCTTCCTATATCTCATTAACGGGTTTTCTCCTCCTTCTCCCGACTTTTCGTTTTCTCTTCTTAAGAATATTTTCTTCACATTCTACAAAAGATTATCCTCGCGACGGCTCTCTAACTTACTAAAATACTAACTCCCACTCTGCTAACTACCCTTCCAAGTCACTGCTCGTTCACCAACCAACTCACACTCCAAGTCTCACTCCGACTCTCTCTCTCTGCCCTACCACACCCTAACTGCTCAACGACTGTCTCCCCTACTGCACCCCTCTAGTTAGTTTCATCTAGCAGCACACATCTGGGGAACTGTCACTTTACAGCGTCCTGACTCAATCAAAAGTCCGATTATGAAGGTAGTTCAAAGAATTTCAATGTTTGTATGAGGTTGTGTTTCTGAACTACACAAAGGCCAAAACGGACATAAAAATCGTCCACTCCGACACAAGGAATCTATGAAATAATAAACAATCTGCTGATGCCTGATTCCAATACAATACTAGTAGTGTTCTCCCAAATGTAACTCCCCTGTTTTTACGACTAGCGCCGCGATTTTCCCTGTTTTTGTCAACAATACGCTCCAACGCTTGTCCATTCCAAACGAATAAATAACGTTCAGCCGCTACGGCAGGTCGGACGGTGGTTTGGGATTTTGTGGGTGCGGCTCTGCTCCCATGCGAAAACGAAAGTAATTCTGCCTTCTCCGGTGAAGTAAATATCGTATGACAGATACAGCGCAGTGAAAAAAAAAAAATATGGGGCACTTGTGCTCTCTAAGGATGTATTGATACAGTTAAAAATGAATGTATTTTAACACCAGCCCTAGAATTTGGGGTGCCTCCGTAGCCAGGTGGGAAGGAGCAGAAGTGCGTAGCACACGCTTCTTGATTAGACCGGGGTTCGAGCCCGTCACCACCAAATACGGAGGATGTGGAAAGGTCAGGAAATGACCACCGCATATTCCCGGAGCAATATGGCCTTAGTTGCTAATGCTCCTAAAAACCAAATAACAACAACAACAACAACCTAGAATTTGCCTCAGAGATCTGGTCCCCACATGTTGCTTATCAAAAATTAGAAATTGAAAATATTCAAAAAAGTGCAATCCAGTAAGTCTGCTTTAAAAGTCGCCTTAATTAAATACAATGAGAAATCCTACCAAAAGTGGTGTGTATTCTTTGGACTCGAAACACTGGAAAAAACAAGAGATAAAGCCAACTTACTCCTTCTTAACCAGCTGTTAAATGGTACCCTGAATTGCCCTCATCTCGTCTCACAAATAAATTTCAACGCTCCGACAAGAGTGTTAAGAAACCATCCTATGCGAGAACAAATTATTTATACTACAACAGGACTGCAAGATCAATGAACAAAACATATGGAGTATTTGACACCCCCGGACACTTCAAGAGGCAACTGAAATTGCCAACCTCATCCGTTACCCGACTTAAAATGGACTGTTCTTGCAAATTCTAAGACTGATTGTGTAATGTACGTGAAGAAATACCAGTGCTCTGCCTTACTCCTACCTGTTCACTTAAATAGAACGGATGAGTCCTACTTTTATTTATTTAGTTTTATTTTTATCTCTACATTTCAATTCAATAGTCTTCTTATGTACATTTACTTTTCTCTTTTCTTTGGGAAACGTAAACTCCAAGCTTCTGCTTTGTAGCTGCACCCTCAGGCACGTTTGTTTACTGTTTTGTAGCTGTTAACAATAATAATAATAATAATAAAAAAGTTAGGTTTTTATGACTTTGGCAGGGATGCAAGCTAAAATTGGTCGTTGGACGAGAAACAATTATAACAGGCGTCATGTTTTTAATGGACTTTAACTTGTGCTTAGAAAGATGGTTAGGTTTTTACGCGACTTCGGGAGGGATTCAAGCACAAACCGGTCGTTGGACGAAAAAAAAAAATCACAATGGGTGTCATTTTTTATTGACTTTCATTTGTGTTTAGTGAAAAATGGGGTAATTCTCCCGAACACGGTGCCACTTTGAAAATTACGTCGAGAAGAAGAGGGGGAGAGCAGTGACGTACGGTTCGTAACTCCGCCCACTCACTGCGCTCCCCCTCTACTTCTCGCCAACTGCATGTAGAAAAATAATTATACATAAAAATATAATAGTATTTTTTTTTTCAAAACGAAACGAACTAATGAGACGCAGTAAACGACCGATTTTCACTAAATAACTCCCGAAGTCACGTAAAGAGGTAACCTAAACCATTTTTTACTAAACACAAACGAAAGTCGATGAAAAACATGACTCCCATTATAATTTCTTTTTTCGTCCAACGACCGGTTTTCGCGTAAATCCCTCCCGAAGTCGTGTAAAAACATAACCATTTTTCTAAACACAAATGAAAGTCGATTATAAATTTGATGCCTGTCATAATTGTTTCTCGTCCGATGACCAATTTTAGCTTGAATCCATGCCGAAGTCATAAAACCTAACCTTTTTTCGCTAAACAAAAACGAAAGTCAATTAACACGAGAAACGAACAATAAAATTGCGTAAATTTGCATAACCACAAAACAGCAATGTAGAATTTTTTTTTTTTCGCACAATACTAGGTTAATATGCAACATTCTCGCTCCCTTGGGACTGAACAAAGGCAAAAAAAAAAAAACAGACAAAAAGAACCTAAGAAATAAATAAGAAAATGTGATAGCAGCAAAAAACAAAGAAACGGTTCACCTGCAGGATGGAACGGGATACGACACAGACTCAGGACCACGTGGCAAGTAACATTAACAGCAGCAAACCAACAGAACAGAAATCAGCATTCAAATGAAAGAACGTACAGTATATGCAACGAATTTCGCAATCAGCGCTTCAGTGACGTCTTGTCACGCGACGTCCGCCTAAACGAAAAGGGGGGGGGGTGCAGTCAGCAGGCGGAGTCACAACCTGTTAATCACTTCTTTCCCCCGTTCTGACAGCCAATTACAAAGGTGCATCGTGTATTGGAGTATAGCGAAAAAAATACCTAACAAACCTGATTCTTTTATTAGTTATTTTTTCGTATTGACCCTTGCAGCATATATTTGCTTTCCATTATGCACAGAAAATAAAGTAGATTTACATTCAACTCTTTATTTCGCTTTTCTCAGTTCTGTGCAGCAATCTGGCTTAATGTACACGCAGTGATAAGGCATTATTGTTACGATAGCGATGGTCGGACAGGGGTGCTTCACTGCGTGTTTTTCATATTGACAAAACTGAACAGGAAAGCGACATCGATGGCTAACGTTTGAAGAGCATGATACTACGAAAGAATTCGACATGAATAAGATGAGTCACAACCTCGAGGCCAAATGCAGAAGCTTCTTGAAACTTTCTAAAAACTAAGCAGCAATGACACGTTTTTAGCATTAGCAGAGGCATTTGATGCAAGAAAGCAAGCTTATGCAGCATCAGCCAAAAAAATAAATAAATAAAGTAAAATAAATAAATAAAAAATAACCACTTCCACTTCACCCCTCTGTTCGTTCGAAATACCTGTCCAGCTGAGCCTTAAACTTATTTAGGCTATCAACTTCCACGACAAGGGATGGAAGTCTGTTCCACCTACCAACTGGCTAAAGGCAAATTTCCGCACATCTATCCTACATCTGCCTTTCCTCAATTTGAATTTATGCCCTCTCAGGTGATTATTCTGAGCAAGAGGAAGAATCCCATCAGCATTGAGCATGCTCAAACCATTCAAGGCTTTGTACACCTCTATCAGATCACCTCGCTGGTGCCTAGTCTCCAGACACTGTAATTCGCAAAACTTAAGCCTTTCTTCGTAAGAGCACCCCTTTGTTCCATTCACTAATCTTGTTGCCCTTCTCTGTACTCGTTCCAGCAGCTCTACATCCTTCTTGAAATGAGGCCTCCAGGCCTGTATACAGTACTCTAGGTGTGGCCTGACCATTGCCTTATACAAGGGAATGATCACCTCCTTATCCCTGCTAGAAAAATTCCTATATATCATTGACAATAAACCATGAGCTACTCTTGCAGCCCGTCTGCACTGCTCAGAGAACTTCATATCTGCCTACACAACCATCCCCAGGTCCCTTTCATTCTCTACCACTGTCAATGTAGTACCACAGATTAGATACGTTGCTCTGGGGTTGCTGTTTCCCATATGTAGTACTTTACATTTGTCGATGTTAAACTTCATTTGTCACCTCTCAGCCCATCTGCTCAACCTTTCCAGATCCTGTTGCAGCAGCATAGTGTCAGTAGTGTGTTCTTGACAACCCTGCCAACCTTCGTATCGTCTGCAAACTTGGACATTAAACCTGATATACCATCATTAATATCATTTATAAATACAGAAAACAATAAAGGACCCAATACTGAACCCTGAGAGACTCCACTAATAACATTAGTCCACGACCAGCAGTGTCCATTGATTACCACTCTCTGTCTTCTCCCCCTCAACCACCCCTTTATCCATAGCAGCAATTTGCCTCCAATGCCACTGCTCCAATTTGTGCAGCAGTCTTCCATGTGCAACGGTATCAAAAGCCTTTCTAAGATCCAAGTATATAATATCAAAGTTATTCCCTGCATCCAGTTTTGTGACTGCATCATAGTATCCAATCAAATTGGTCAGGCAAGACTTCCCCATAACAAAACCATGCTGTGTCCTAGCTATAACTGAAGTCTTGTCTAGATGATCCTGCAGTGCTTCTTTAACCAGTGCCTCCATTAATTTTCCGGGAACAGAAGTTAAACTCACAGGTCTATAATTACTTGTGTCAGCCTTTGATCCTCCCTTGTGAATTGGGGTCACATTTACACAATTCCAGTCCATGGGTACCTCCCCTGAGTCCAAGGAAGCTCTCATAATTATGGCTAAGGGTTTGCATACTTCCTTTGCTGCCTCCTTTAATATAACTGGATAGATCCCATCCACCCCAGGTGCCTTTCTTGTGTTTTTCTTCAACAATTTCTCCTCCACTTTACTCTCAGTTATTACAAGATTCTCTAGCTTACTGCTAGATTTGAATACACCTCTGGCATTCCCCTCGCTGAGTGTGAATGACGATGTAAAATATTCATTTAGTTTGTTAGCTACCTGAGCAGGGTCATCAACAGTTGACCCATCGATATCAAGTGGACCAATCTGATTCATCCCCTTCCTTCTAGAGTTTACATAAGTAAAGAACTCTTTGCTGTTTTTCTTCGCATCCCTTGCCAAGGATCTCTCGTAATCTGCCTTCGCCTGCCTAACCTCCTTTGTAACTTGGTTACAGATCAACTTGTCTATCATAGGCTTCTGTGTCAAGTGATAATTTGCATGTATCCCATGCATTTTTCTTCTATGCCATATACCTCATTAGTTCGTTTGACATCCATTTAGGCCTAAACCTTGAACAATATTTCTTAGTTGGTATGTAAGGCCTAGTAGCTTCCAAGATAAGTTCTTTGAATGCTTCCCATTTTGAATTTGCTGTTGGTAACATCATCAGTTGATCCCACTGTATAGAATTTAAATACTGTCTCAGTCCATCGTAGTCGCCTTTACGAAAGCAACGTTGGTACGCACAACCTTGAAAGGGATTCCGGGAGGTAGAAAAGGTCCGAATTTAACACCTTGTCTAGTTATCTAGAAAGTTTCATCTTAATAATCATAAATTTTTATTTAACTTATATTTCCTTTTATGATCTGCATGCAATCGGCGTAGTTGACACATCAACCTATGCCGGATGTTACCAAACCTCTACTATTAATTTACGGTTGCAGTAGCACAACGCGGTCGTCAACCGCTGTTACATATTCTCGGTACTTTCAAAAGTAAAATTACGTATGGTGAACCAACCTGAAGCTATGCCCAACACTGGTTGGGATATTAGTATTTGTGATGATGCAATGCTGATGTGATACTATTTGTGATGATGTGAATGATGCAAGAAAGCAAGCTAATGCAGTATTAGTCAACAAAAAAAAAAAAAAAACCGTTTCACCTATAGTTTGTCTAGTTCTTCCTTGGATTTATTCAAGCTATCCACTTCCACAACAACGGTTGGAGGCGTGTTCTGGCGCTCAATCACTCTTGCCAGAAGGCAAACCCCCATACATTAATTAAATTCCGTTGTTGGTATTTGAGTTACACTGTTATGGCAGATTTAAATTCAGCGCACCACAACACACACTGCGCTTTCTGTTTCACGGCAATCTTACTGACACTGACTTAGGCGGTGCGCGTAGAAGTCATTCACGGGGCAGAAGGTCATTGTTGACTTGATTGGGATATTAGGGTCAAATAAAACTTAGTGAGTTACCACACTGTTTTCCGCTACGATCCCAGCAATCGATCAAATATTTCCGAAGATAATTAAAAGGGAAATCACGGACAACTTTTTTCAATGACCCTGTATATAAGTGGTACTAAGTATAAGTGATATACACTGTGCTGCCGCTTTATTAGGTACATCTACCTAATGATCCCGCTCCTTTAGCCTTCAAAACAGCCTGAATTCGTCATGGATTGAACAAGATGCTGAAAACGTTGTGCAGAAATGGAGTACCATACAGACATGAGTGGTCACGCAGTTCCTTGACATTCACAGAGATGTAGGCCTGCAGCGAGCAGCCCTTTACAGCTCATCCCAAAGATGTTCAAGAGGGTTGAGATCCACGGACTAAGCGGGCCACTGCAGCAAAGAAAAGTCATTGCCATGTTCCTGGAACCATTCCATAGTGATTCGGGCTTTGTGCACCGGCGCATTATGCTGCTGGAAGTAACCATCTGACTGAGGATAAATTGTCAACATGAACGGATGCACTTGGTGAAAAAGGATATTTAGATACGATGTGGCATTCAGACATGAATCTATGGGTATCAATGGACCCAACGGGAGCCAAGAAAACATTTCCCACACCATAAAACTGGCCCCCACCACCTTGCACAGCAGTCGTCAGACATGACGGGTCCATGGATTCATGTTGTTTTCGCCAAATTCTGAGCCTTCCATCAACATGATGCATCAGGAACTTTGATTCGTCAGTCCAAGCAACTGTTTTCCAATCCTCGATAGTCCAGTGCTGGTGTTGCTGTGCCCACAGGAGGCATGCTCTCTTGTTCTTCATTGATAACAAATGTACGCGATGTGGCCGTCGGCTGTTGTAGCCCATTCGCGACAAAGTGCGACTAGTGGTCCGTTGCGACATTTTTTCTGTGAGACATTGTGGCCCGTCTGTTTGCTTGTACAGTTCTGGCCATTTTTTTTTTTTTTTTATGTAAACCCCAAACATGAGAGGTATTAGAACCGACAGTACTTAGTACCGTGCTTGGGTGGAAGTTGAGAAGACGAAAGAAGATTTTTGTTGACATTGGACTTGAACTTCTGTAGACTGTAATTTTCAGGAAATACGTATGAAGGAAGGTTGTTCCAGAAAACAGCAGGTGAATAAATAAACGAGGACGACGAAAAGTTGGTTCTGTGAGTTTGAACTTGGACAGTAAATGGATGTTGGCTGCTGGCGGCACGTGTTCGGACTGTTTTGAAAGAGAGGGCGGGAATTATAGAAGTCAATTCAGAAGAACATTGCCCATGGAAGTATCTGTAGAAGAGGCATGCAGCAGAAACAGTACGTCTATGAGAGAGCGAGTGGAGAGACTCTGTTAGAGATGAATCATTAATTAACCTAACTGCCCTCTTCTGAATGGAATCAAAAAGCCTGAGAGAGGTTTTGGGGGTACCACCCCAGTTGTGGGAACAATATTACATGGCAGGGCGGATTTGCGATTTATACAGAGTGAGCAGCTGTTTGGAAGAAAAGTAACGCCGAGAGCGAAAGAGAAAACCAAGTTTTTTAGATGCAGAGGAAGCAATATTTGTCATGCGCTTGTGCCAAGAGAGATTAGAAGTCAGGGTAATCCCCAAAAGAGATATATCATTTTGCCTAGAAATCGGAGTGTCACTAAAGATAAGCATAGGAGCAGAAGAATACTTTTTGCGAGATATAAGACAAGACTGAGTTTTACGAGGGTTGACATCAACTAAGTTGTCTTTGCCCCAATGGAAAATTACCTGAAGATCAGCGTTTAAGGAATTAGTAGCAGATTTTCGAGAAATTGAAGTTGATTGAGCAGGACAAGATTTCTCTAAATGGAAAGTGGAATGAAACGTGCTATCATTGGCAAAACTATGGATAGGATTTCCAGTCAATGGAAGAAGGTCATTAATATACAAGAGGAAAAGAGTTGGGGAAAGAACTGAACCTTGTGGGACACCGGCATTAGTGGAGAAGTTGGAAGACAGAGAGCCATCTACCATCACCCTCAGTGAGCGATCAGAGAGAAAACTGGATAACTAATAACTAAAAACAGTTGGCAAACCATAAGATGGAAGCTTCTTTAGAAGATCTTTATGCCAAACACGATCGAAAGCCTTTGAGATGTCAAGAGCAACTACTTGTGTTTCACCGAACCTTTCCATTGAATTAGCATTAGCATTAGCATTAGCATTAGAATTAGTAGAGGCATTTGATGCAAGAAAGCAAGCTTATGCAGCATCAGCCAAAAAAAAAAGTAACATAAATAAATACAAATAACCACTTATACTTCACCCCTCTGTTCATTCGAAATACCTGTCCAGCTGAGCCTTAAACTTATTTAGGCTATCAACTTCCACGACAAGGGATGGAAGTCTGTTCCACCCACCAACCACCCGCTGGCTAAAGGCAAATTTCCGCACATCTATCCTACATCTGTCTTTCCTCAATTTGAATTTATGCCCTCTCAGGTGATTATTCTGAGCAAGAGGAAGGATCCCATCAGCATTGAGCATGCTCAAACCATTCAAGGCTTTGTACACCTCTATCAGATCACCTCGCTGGTGCCTAGTTTCCAGACACTGTAATTCGCAAAACTTAAGCCTTTCTTCGTAAGAGCACCCCTTTGTCCCATTCACCAATCTAGTTGCCCTTCTCTGTACTCGTTCCAGCAGCTCTACATCCTTCTTGAAATGAGGCCTCCAGGCCTGTATACAGTACTCTAGGTGTGGCCTGACCATTGCCTTATACAAGGGAATAATCACCTCCTTATCCCTGCTAGAAATATTCCTATATATCATTGACAATACTGAATGAGCTACACTTGCAGCCCGTCTGCACTGCTCAGAGAACTTCATATCTGCCTGCACAACCACCCCCAGGTCCCTTTCATTCTCTACCACTGTCAGTGTAGTACCACAGAGTTGATACGTTGCTCTGGGGTTGCTGTTTCCCATATGTAGTACTTTACATTTGTCAATGTTAAACTTCATTTGCCACCTCGAAGCCCATCTGCTCAACCTTTCCAAATCCTGTTGCAGCAGCATAATGTCAGTAGTGTCCTTGACAACCCTGCCAACCTTCGTATCGTCTGCAAACTTGGACATTAAGCCTGATATACCATCATCAATATCATTTATAAATACAGAAAACAATAAAGGCCCCAATACTGAACCCTGAGGGACTCCACTAATAACATTAGTCCACGATGAGCAGTGTCCATTGATTACCACTCTCTGTCTTCTCCCCCTCAACCACCCCTTTATCCATAGCAGCAATTTGCCTCCAATGCCACACTGCTCCAATCTGTGCAGCAGTCTTCCATGTGCAACAGTATCAAAAGCCTTTCTAAGATCCAAGTATATAATATCAAAGTTATTCCCTGCATCCAGTTCTTTTGTGACTGCATCATAGTATCCAATCAAATTGGAAAGGCAAGACTTACCCTTAACAAAACCATGCTGTGTCCTAGCTATAACTGAAGTCTTGTCTAGATGATCCTGCAGTGCTTCTTTCACCAGTGCCTCCATTAATTTTCCGGGAACAGAAGTTAAACTCACAGGTCTATAATTACTTGTGTCAGCCTTTGATCCCCCTTTGTGAACTGGGGTCACATTTGCACATCTCCAGTCCATGGGTACCTCCCCTGAGTCCAAGGAAGCTCTCATAATTACGGCTAAGGGTTTGCTTACCTCCTTTGCTGCCTCCTTTAATATAACTGGATAGATCCCATCCACCCCAGGTGCCTTTCTTGTGTTTATCTTCAACAATTTCTCCTCCACTTTGCTCTCAGTTATTACAAGATTCTCTAGCTTACTGCTAGAGTTGAATACACCTCTGGCATTCCCCTCGCTGAATAACTTCTCGTGTGTGAATGTCGATGCAAAATATTCATCTAGTTTGTTAGCTACCTGAGCAGAGTCATCAACAGTTGACCCATCGATCTCAAGTGGACCAATCTGATTCATCCACTTCCTTCTAGAGTTTACATAAGTAAAGACCTCTTTGCTGTTTTTCTTCGCATCCCTTGCCAAGGATCTCTCATAATCTGCCTTCGCTTGCCTAACCTCCTTTGTAACTTGGTTACAGATCAACTTGTATCTATCATAGGCGTCTGTGTCACGTGTTAATTTGTATGTATCCCATGCATTTTTCTTCTCTGCCATATGCCTCATTAGTTCATCTGACAACCATTTAGGCCTAAACCTTGAACAATATTTCTTAGTTGGTATGTAAAGCATAGTAGCTTCCACGATAAGTTCTTTGAATGCTTCCCATTTTGAATTTGCTGTTGGCAATATCATCAGTTGATCCCACTGTATAGAATTTAAATACTGTCTCAGTCCATTGTAGTCGCCTTTACGAAAGCAATACCCCTTCCCTTTACCCCTAATGGTAGTTACCTCTTTGAGTAACTCCCACTTCAGCACACTGTGATCACTGCCACCAAGTGGTTCATTTATCTGCAGATTCTTAATGCATGAAGAATCACTACTGATAATCAAATCAAGAGTATTACTCCCTCTAGTTGCCTCCCGAACATGCTGATGTAGAAAACAATCATCCAATAAATCCACAAAAGCCTTGCTACTGTGTGAGTGACCAGCCCCCAAATTCCAGTCAATATCTGGGAAATTAAAATCCCCCATTATAAGACTCTCTGATTTACTGGCCCACTCTATTTCTCCGAACAGTTTCTTATTATACTCATCAGAGTCATTAGGCCTATAGCACACTCCTACTCTCAATTTTGATCTCCCAATGCTTATGTCACACCAAACTGACTCGACACTGCACTGTCCAGCGATGTCGACTGGCTTTACTTCCTTGGATTTTATGTGTTTTTTAACTAATAGCATAACACCTCCCCCCTTCCTATCCTGTCTATCCTTTCTGTAGACATTGTACTCCCCAAATTCCTGTTCTGCATTCCTTATATCTGTGTGACAACACGTCTCTGAAATCCCCACAATATCTGCCTTTGATGTTTTGAGCAATACCTCAAATTCATCAAATTTATTTACTAAACTCCTAGCATTGGTGTACACACAAGTATACATGCACCTGTTCTTTTTCTTAGCTACCCTAACACAACCCATGTGTTTACTTGTACCCCAATGATTCCCAGCAGTCTCTGAAATATTCTGCATCTTATTTTCCAGGCTGCGGCTCATTCCAATAGAAGCAGTTATTCCAATATTAGTCCATAAATGGGTAACATAAGCCAGAATACACCAGTGAATCGACACTGACGGAATCCATACTGGCGATCGTTGATCAGATGGAAGGTTTCTAAGTGGTTTAAGAGTTGGCGGTTAATTGATTTCTCCATTACTTTAGAAAGAGTAGAAGTAATTGCAATGGGATGATAATTGGATGTGAAGGATTTGTCACCCTTTTTAGGAACTTGCTGGATATGAGCAAATTTCCAAGCAGAAGGAAAAACACCTTTGGAATAAGAAAGTGAAAAAAGGCGGCAAATAATAGGAGTAAGTTCAGGAGCACAGGTTTTGAGAACAAGTGGAGAAATACCATCGGTACCTGGAGTTTTCTTAGCGTCAAGCTTCATCGAAATCCTTGTGACATCGTTTTGACGGAAGACCACAGGAGGCATTGGATGGAGCGTGTTGGGAATGGTGGGAGGTGTTTTTACTAAGATCATTAATACATGAGATGGAAGAAAAATGGGATGCTAGCAGGTCAGCTTTATCCTTGTCTGAAGTGACAACAGAACCATCTGGTTTAGACAGAGGTGGAAGCAGAGATGGACAAAAGTTGCGGCCAATAGCTTTGGCAAGAGACCAGAATGCTCGGCTACCATTAGAGCAAGAAATAAGTTTTCTACTCTTAGCCTGTTCAAAATCTAGTTTGGACTGATTAATAACTGTTTTACAATTGTTGCGAGCTTTGGTGCAGGCTGAAAATGAAACTGGAGAATTAGAAACAAGCCAATTACGATGTGCGACATTCTTCTCTTGAACAGCCTTATCACATTTATTGGAAAACCAAGGTTTAGATAAAGGACGAGATTTTAAAGTGGCGTGTGGGATAAAGGATTCCATTCCTTCAAGAACATGTGGACATGTGGACATGTGTGTGTATAGGTAGGGTGGCTCCTAGAACGTCCGTTCAAATCCACCTCGTTTCTTTGTACGTTGAACAGACTCTGCAAAACAGGCCAGCGTGTAGTAGTGCAATGTTCGTGTAGTTTAATGCATGTTATGTTGTTGTGTTATGCTGACCTCTTAGCTACCGAGAAGCAGCTATCACCAGGAAGGCTGCTTCTAGATACTCGTCCACACCACGGGAAGGTGGGCCAGTTCCAGTAGATGGGACGCATAAGGTCTCAGGTTATGAGACAACAAAAAAAAAAAAAAAAAAACCCTCTGGGGGCCCAATCCAGAGCTTAAAAAAAAAAAAAATAAAAATAAAAATAATTATAATAATAAATAACACACGTATATATATATATATATAAAATAATAATAAAAAAAAAAAAAAATAATAAATAAAAAAAAAAAATAAATAAAAAAATAAAAAAATAAATAAAAAATAAATAAAATACAAAAAAAAAAATAAATAATAAATAAATAAATAAATTAAAAAAATAATAAAAAAAAAATAATAATAAATAAATAAATCCTCCTCATCATCACCAATAGTCTCTTGGGCATTCTGGACCCACTTCAGTATTCTTTTCAACACACTATTCTGGTTCAACTGTTTAACAGGCGTTTCCTCAGTTCAAAGGCTCCCTTTGCAAAATCCTGGAATAATTGAAATACACTCCTATTAGATACAAACACCTCTTCCCGACCTAACTCATTTTCAGCAATGATTTCCCTGATTATTTCCCTGACATTATCGTAAATTGTACACACATATAATATATGGTGCCAACTTTCACTCTCACCACAAAAACAGAGATCTGTATCCGAAAGACCCAACTGAAATAATTTCGCTTTCATCGAGCCGTGACCTGTTAGTAAAAATGATGTTTGTAAACTTGGCGTAAACCAACTTCGAACTGTTCTGTCACTTAAAAAGGTAACATCCGGAATAAATTTCTTTGTCACTCGACCAGTAGATACAGTGTCCCATCTTGTTTGCCACAAGTTAACAATCTCATTTAAACATCTTCTCTTCTCCCTCTTAATATCAGAATTTATGTCAACTTCTATGCCAACAAGTCTAGTAGATATTTTCTTCTTAATGCCATAGCACAGCCCTCGATAAGCCACGAACAAATCCAAAGGGACTGCCCCAGCCATCACTTGAAGTGCAGTCGTAGCTACAGTTCTACATACCCTTAATATACTGAGAAGCATCGTTCTTTGTAGTGAGTTTAATTTAGCCTGAAATCTAACAAGAGCCACTCTGTGAGACCAAACTCCCGCTGCATATGTAACCATAGGCAGAAACACCACCTTATAATATAAAAATAAAGTTTTATTGGACACACCCCAATCTCCTCTTGATACTCTTATAATATAGCCGGCAAATTTCCTAATCTTGCTATGTAGATGTGTTATATGCGCATAATAAGACAACTTGTGATCAATAATGAGCCCCAAGTATTTAGTTTCAGAAACCATAGTCAACTGTCTCCCATTTAATTTTATTTGCGGCGGTCGTCCCAAATCAAGTTTGGTTTTAAAAAGCATCATTTTGGTCTTTTGGGGGCTAATGGTAAGCTTAAATCCTTGTGCCCAGGTATTAATATCATTTATTACACGGTTTGCATTTTGCTCCAAATCGTGTCGTGATCGACCTGCCACAATTAATGTGACATCATCAGCAAAAGCTATCACGTGACAATTTACTTGTGGTCGAACCAGCCAGTTCTGTAACACTAAATTCCAAATGGAAGGACCTAATACAGAGCCCTGAGGGCAACCTCGCGTGATTTGTCTTTGAAGGAGAAAATGTTTAGACCTTACAGTCACATATCTCTCAGAAAAATAACTCCTGAACAGACTGTATAACTGCTTAGAACACTCAGCACGACACAGTTGAGAAAGAGCTGCCTCCCACCATACTGAGTCAAACGCACCTTCAAAATCTATATATATAGCGAGTTCATATTTTGAATCAGAGTTTGAAATGTATGTATGAAAGTCCAGAAGAGCATCCTCGCACGATTTCCCCGGTGTAAAACCATACTGATTAGGTGTAATCATGTCATGGCGTTCTAACAATTCTTGTAAACGTATTGCCATTAACCTCTCTAACACTTTCCCCAGATTAGCCAACAAAGCAATTGGACGGTACGACTTAGGCTCAATTAAAGGTTTCCCAGGCTTCCTAATTAGCCTCAATAAAGCAATCTTCCATTTCAATGGAAACAGTCCTTCCTCTAGGCACTTATTATATAACAAAAGTAACATGTTAGGTATTAACTTAAAAAACCTCACTATAAATGCGTTCTCAATCAAATCTATTCCTGGACATTTTGCAAAATTAAGTTTCTTTAACACCCCTGCTAGTTCATCTATTGTAAACGCCATGGTATTGCCTCTAGCTACATAAAATTGATTTTTTCTCCGCAGTTCGAATTGGCACTGTGAGTCTAAGATGGGATCGTCAACCGGGAACAGCCTGGTTAATATTGCATCTACTGAATCCTCCCAGCCAATAGTCTCAGTAGAATCCTCTTGAATTGTATTAAATACCTCCAAACTTCTCAGTTTATCTCTTGACAACTTATATAGCAAACCCCAGGGATCGTTTCTCCCCGATTGTTTTACAAACAATTGCCAGGTTTCTCTCTTCCGAGTTGCCATGGTTCTCTTGTAATTATTTTTAAGAGATACATAATTGTCATGCAATCTAACTACCTCAGAATGACCCCAATTCCGATGCCGCTGGTACTGTCTCCTAGCTCGATATACAGCCCGTCGTAAGACAGTCAGTTCGTTTGTCCACCATGGGCAGGATTTTAGTTTAATAACCTTCTTCCTACCTGACTTATATGCCGCTCTTACTATTGAATCCTCTATAGTATTAGCTAAATATATTGCAGATTCACGAACTATCTGTTGTTGTTTATCCGAGGAAAAGTCCCGAAGAATAGAAGCTTCATACATGGACCAATCAAATGATTTCAACGAAAACCGAACAATGTGTGGTATCCGATCTTGAGTACCAGTTAAATCCGGCACATTCTTCACATAAAACAATATGGCTCGATGATCACTTGATGTCCAATCAGGCATTACCTTCCAGTTACAAATACAATGTCTAATACCAGAAGTTGTTATAGTTAAATCAATATTAGATCGTGTCAGTGAAATTGTTCTCCTTCAAGAACAATTTCACTGACACGATCTGAGCAAATGTTGACATCAGAAGTTTTGAAACAGTAATCCGACCAAGGAAAAGAAGAAAAGAAGTCTCGCAGGTCATCCCATTTTGCATTCTTGTAATGCCAAACAACACCAGGTTGGGAATAGCCATGAGATAAAGGTTCCATTGGAGAAGAGACAATCACCAAGTTGTGATCTGAAGTGCCTAAAGGACCTCTCGCTTCGACCATGTACTTAGAAGGGTTGTTTGTTAGAAAAAGATCAAGCGTATTGGCTGTATGATTACTATTGTCCGGTATTCTTGTAGGTAAATGAACAATCTGTGCAAGGTCATTAGTAATTGCAAAAGCTGGTAACTCGACCAGCTTGGTCGGTGTGACTAAAAAAAGGGAAGCCAGCTGGAGTTGTGAACATTAAAATCACCAAGGAAAATTACCTCACTGTTAGGAAAGTTGGACTGGAGAAAGTCAAGTTGCAAAGAGAGGAAGTCAAAGAGCTCCAAGTGATTAGTGGAATTGGAAGAACGGTAGAGACAACAGATGCATTTGACACAATGAGGTAGAGAGATTTTAAGCCAGAGGAGATTCCAAATTGCCAAGTCTCTGACAGGGAATATCAGAACGGACATATGCACAAGTACTACCTTTGAGGCGAAAGGAATCATAAAGCAAATAATTTGGGCATCTGAGATGAGCAGTAGTTGAATTAACTAATAACTGAGAGTCTGTCAGAAAAAGTACATGGGGTTTGGCAGACTGCAAGTGGAAATGGACATCGTTGAGATTAAAATTGAGACCACGTATATTTGTGAAATGAATTAGGAAGTGCTTGGGAGGTTTATATCTTTTCGCAGATAAGCTTGCTCTATTAGTTTGACAATTCAAGGTGTATTCAATAGTAAGAAAAAGTGGGTGGAACATGTTGTATGAAGTAATGAAATTTTTCGATATGGCGTACACATGGTAACAATATACCTAGACCCTTGACATAACGTGGCCTCCACAATGCTCCCCGCATACACACTACTCGGACTCTCTCCAGTCACTATCTGGCAGAGTAGGGATAGCAAGATTATACACTAGCTGATCCGGAAGCCTCCTAGAGAGTTACCAATAGGTTCGGTCCGGTGTACTAACTAGCGGCCAGCCTGTGAACACCGTTTTAGAGCTGTATCCTCGAAATGTAAGGAATATTGGATCTCGCCACGATGTTCATCGTAACCTCAAAAGTCATCAATCATACTGCATGACGGAAGAGATAGGGAAGGGTTGACCGGAACTTAGCTCTAGAGACTAAACATGGGTTCCACCACTTCAAGCCTCCAATAAGCAAAGTGGTGGTATTGCAACGGTTGATGTGAGTCGTCTACCACCTAGTACTGCCTGGTAACATAGAGGGGCGGCGTTCTTCCATGTGGTGTGGGCGCCACACCTCGACCCCTGCTTACGTTGGTTCACACTTGGGTGGTCACCCACCATGTACTTGTGCATGGAGGTTATACCAAGGATTACTAACAGTCCCACCAGCGTGAAGGTGCAAGCAGTCACAGACCGTCCGGACTTCGCCGAAATTGGGTCCACTTGACTTGATCTTTTAGATCTTTTCGCAGATAAGCTTGCTCTATTAGTTTGACAATTAAAGGTGTATTCAATAGTAAGAAAAAGTGGGTGGAACATGTTGTATGAAGAATATCATTTCCATCAGCGTTTTAGACTCCCAGGTAGCAAGTACAGCTTGTCTGGCATATCTGAGAGAATGTCTGTGACAACCTCAAGGACCTCTGACCTCTCTCATCAACAAGCGATTTTCTTCCACAGGAGTGCCGTTGAGAGAATGTTTACTGTTCATTGCACCATTATTGATACATTGAAACTGCGGTGCGTGAAAAGTTCAGGAGAACTGCCGTTTTAGAGATGCTTTGTACTTGCACGTCTTTCACCTCTTACCATGCCACGTTCGAAGTCCGTTAGATTAATCCTTTTCGCCATTCTTAATGCCCATTAAGAATGCCCCATTCTTAATGGGGCATTAAGAATGGGGCATTCTTGATGCCCCATTCTTAATGCTTAACTGATACTAGAAAGGTTGTTATGCTGCATTTATATCCACAACTGTGGTCATGTGGGACAACATTGTTGGACAAACTGTTTGTGTGCACAGCAGGGGCGTACCTAATAAAGTGGCAGCACAGTGTATATTAAGTGGTACTATTCCATCAAAGCCAGGAGCCCCTTTTTTTATTGACGTCCTGCTTCTCAAAACTGAACAGAGAGTGGAACAAAGAAAAAAAGAGTTTCTGATTGAGTGTTTGGCAAATTCTTTTGTGACGCTGTCTCCGGTGTTAAATTCACATTGAATAAGTGTATTCACACTTGAGATGCAGTTATTACTAAAGGCTGAGGCCTTTTCATGGTTTTATGAAATGAGTACGTCACATCTGGTGAGTATGGGCTTGGCACACCAAGGGTCCTGAGCTGGATATCATCATTCTTCTCTTGGTGATTCCCTCCTACTTCTGACTCTTGTGCTCGTGCTCTCTCTCAGGGTAACTCAGAAATTTTTTTTTGGCTGGTGCAGCATAAGCCTCAGGCTTCCTTGCACCATATGGCTAATAATAATAATAATAATAATAATAATAATAATAATTTTCTAAATTATTTGGAGATTTTGTGCTACAATTTTTAGTCTTGTTACCTTTTTTCTCCCTCCCGGTTGATTAATCATTATGTTTAATTTATTTTCGCTCAAAATTTTGCCATGCTACTGGCATTAGTTTTGATTTAATATTTAATATCGATTATACATTGGGCATTATGTGGAGGAATATGCATTTTGCTGCCTCTAATGATAGCTTTATATTAATTTTCGTATTATATTTTTTACTATTTTTCTTAACTACTTCATTATTCTAATATATGTATATATATCAGTTAACTTTGTTTTCTATATATAGTTTTATTTTCAGAAAAATATTTCGTGCAATGGTGTGGTACCACAGTATATTTAACTGTGTTGTAGGCTCACAGATAAAGTATTTCTTTGTACATTAGTATGTTCAGAACATTTATCTAAATGAACAGTGAAATTCTGCTATCAGCATAAATTTCTTGATCTTTGGTAAAGGGGTGGTACAGCTCAGATGGTGAAACAATAGTTTTATAAATTATCTTCTCTTTATAATCAGTACTTTGATGATTAGGCATTATTGAAAATCAGATATTAAGAATAAAATAACTTCTTATAGCTCTAATGTAAGTGGAATTAGCAACACTGTATTGGACACACTTAAAGTACTTAATATGTTTTACTAATTTGGATTGTCTTTTCTTTATTACTGTTTACTGTTCTCATCCCTCATGATAAGGGGAAAAGATGAAGAGTAAGCTTGTATTTCAAATATTGCTGTTCGCATTTGGAGCAACAGTTAAAGGTAATTTAAATTCTTAATTCTAAATGACACTTCTCTAAATTAAGTTTATTTTTTTTTATGCAAAATCAAAGTAGTTTAAGTAGGGTTATGCCTAGCCCATGTTTTTATACCCTTTATATGTCCAAAAAGTATAAATGTTTGAAGAGGAGAACCTCCTGCCTTTGTTAACGAGTTGCGCTAGTGTTGCATAACTTTCGACAGATAACTTTAGCTACTATTTTCATTATGTAGCACAGAGCGGAACGGAAAGAAAAATAATGGGTTGTAGTTAATGGGTTGATGATTAGACATTATTGAAAATCAGATATTAAGAATAAAATAACTTTTTATAGCTCTAATGTAAGTGGAATTAACAACACTGTATCGTATGTGTTTAAAATTAAACCTAGTTTAAACCTAGTTAAAACTAGGTTTAATTTTAAACACATACGATAAACAGTAAAAACAGAATATTTAAATACATACAGTAACCAGTAATACAAAAGCTTTCGGGATTTATGTTGTCCATCAGTTAACTGTTCAGTTGAAAGTTTTGGGAACGAAGAATTTAAGAGCGTGCGATGGCAATCATGCTCAGTGAACTGCGTGATGCAACAACTAACTGTTGGAAGTTGAGGTCTGTGGTTGTGACGTATGATAACGTTGCCACCGTTTGTCAGTCATGAGAACGGTTGCTTCAATAATAGGACGAACACGACATCTTCTGTTTCTGTTGACAGAAGCAGTAGAGCCCGTGATGTGCAATCACTCCAATCAGGTGCAGCGCCGGTAATGGCACGACCGACCGACAACCATGACATCGCGGCGTGGATCAATGTCGTGTCGGGTTGAGAAGAAGTGCTCAGCAATGGCCGAGTGTTCCATGTTCGCTAAGCGAATGACTCTTTCATGTTCTGAAATACGTTTGCCGAGTCTTCTGCCAGTTTTCCCGACGGAGCAGCTAGTGCAGGCACGGCAAGAAATGCGGTAGTTTAGTCCACGCTGTAGTAAGGTGGGAACTGGTATTTTCACTCTGGAGGTGTGGGATCGTAGTTTCCTGCCTCGGTGTTATATGCACTTTATCCCATGAGATTTCAGAAAGAAACCTGATGTGAAGGGTTTGGGTAGTATGGGATAAAGGCGCTCGCGGCTGAGTCATTACCTTGAACGGTCCTGTCGGTCGGTACGTGGTCACGAGCCTGTAGATCGCACCTATCTAAGGTGCTGGTAGTATAGCCCCATCTCGTAAGATCTGTCTTGAGCCTAGCAATCTCGGTGCTTCTCTCATCTGCAGAACTAGAGTGGGTCTAGGCACGAGTCAACAAGGTCCACACAGTGCCGAGAAGATGGCTGCGCGTGTGTGTGTGCTGACTGGTAGTTGGTAAATTGGCCAGCACACATTGGCTTGCGATAGACTGTTCTTCTCAGGTGTGTGCCCTCATGTCAGACTAGGGCGTCCAAGTAAGCCCGACTTTAGTTCGATCGTGAATTTTATGAAAGGTGATAAAAATTTAAGGTGGTCTAAGAGTCGGTCACCCGAATCTCTGGGAATAACTACAAACACATCATCCAGATAGCAACACCAAAAGGTAATGGGATCTGGTACACTCATAAATGTAAGAACTTCGAATTCTTCCCTTACGATGTTTGCCATGACTAAACTAACTGGGAAACTGAAGGTTGTGCCATGCACCTGTTGGTAATTGGAGTCATTAAACATTATTGAGCCACCACTTAAGCTGTTGTTGTTGTTATTTGGTTTTTAGGAGCATTAGCAACTAAGGCCATATTGCTCCGGGGATATGCGGTGGTCATTCCCTGACCTTTCCGTATTTGGTGGTCACGGGCTCGAACCCTGGTCTAATCAAAGTGTGTGCTACGCACTGCTGCTCCTGCCCACCTGGCTACGGAGGCGCCTCACCACTTAAGCAAAGTCAGAGCGGTGGAAATATTATCTGAAGTTGGTTGGGTTCTGTTGCTAAGAGTCTGGTCACTATCCAAGAGTTCCTTGGCACACATGATGGCAAGCTCAACAGGGATGGAAGTAAATAGGAACACTACATCGAACAAGGCCATGACGTGATCATCCGAGATGGATAAGGCTTGGGTATGTTCTATAAGTTCACGACTGTTGGAAACGGTGTTGCCGTTTCCAACACCGTTTTCTAAGGGCAGAGATCTGTCAGTGATTGATTCTTAGAACACAAGCATAATTCTTCCATCGAACAATTGTGTTGAATCATACTGATTATCAGGAGAAAGCCCTGTCATTTCTGTAGACACTTCTGTCTACCAGCCATTAACTGTCCCTCCCATCAAAGCTTTGGAACAGTGGGACTCGAAAGTGAATGTGTTCATCAACAGTTGGTTGCAACAAGGGAAAATAGCCAAGTCAATACGTAGTCGCATCCATACCTCTGGTTGCCCGATCCCGCAATACTATGGACTACCAAAAGTCCATAAAGAAGATCCATTGTCTCCTGTTGTGGCTAACCAAGTTATGAGTTGGCAAAATTTGTCTCGGGTGAACCCCTCTCTCTCCCCCCCCTCATAGGCAAGAACGCCAACACCATTTCCAACAGTGGTGAACTTATAGAATGGATCCAAGCCCTGTCCATCTTGGATGATCAAGTCATGGGCTAGTTCGATGTAGTGTCCCTATTTACTTCCATTCCTGTCGAAATGCCAAATTATTTGCTTGATGTTTGCGGAGCAGTCGGGTACGGGACATGATACTGCCAAGGGGGATGTCTTTGTGTGTGCACGATGTAAGGAGTGCAAGAAAATCAGACGACAACTCAGCGTTGTTATGGGCCTTTATGAGACCTTGAAGGACAGGGTGGATGCCCTCGAAGGAAATAAATTGAGGGACCCATCAAGCTCTCAGCTGCCCACATCAACGCCAGAGCTTGCACTTGGTCATCAGGCAACACAGGGGCAGCCCCCTAGGCAGAATGCGCTGGTCCCACAGGAACTAGTAGTTGTTGGTGACTCTATTGTCAGGGAAACGGGGAACATGCTTTGTAAAAAGGATAGGTGGAATAGGACCAGGGTATGTCTGCCAGGGGCAAAGGTTGATGACGTTGTAGAGCGGATATCATCTTTTAAGGGCACAAAAGGTTATATAGTTGTACACGTTGGCACTAATGATATTAAGATTAGGAGACCGGCGGAATTACTTAGCAAGTACAGGTCACTGTTGAAAAAAAGCCGTGAATTAGGGTTGAACTTGAAAGTGTCTGCAATTCTGCCCAGACACGATAGGAGGGAGTACATGATGAGAGCCTTGTCGATCAATTCGGCCCTGGAGGGATTGTGCAAGGCTCAAGGGGTAGAATTTTTTTCAGCCTGGACTGTACTTGTTAACAGGAGAGATTGCTTCTACAGGGATGGGATACACTTAAATAGAAAGGGTGCAAGAATATTTGCTGATGCTATCGAGGCAGTGTTAGGTGGGTCGGAAAACTGCTAGTTTGGGGGGATACAAAGACTAATAGTTTAACAGTAATCGCAGGCAGAGGTGAAGGTGATTCTTGCACAACTTCTATTAAAATAAGAAGCGACCTGGAGCGAGGGGTGTTGGGGGTTTCAGGGACGGATGGCAGTCATCATGGAATAGTTGGATATATGGGATGTGTTAGGGTAACAAGGAATAGGCATAGGAGCATGTATGCTTGCATGTACACCAATGCTAGAAGTATAGTAAATAAATTTGATGAATTTGAAATGTTGGTTAAGACATCAAAGGCGGATATTGTTGGGATAGCAGAGACGTGGTGTCACAAAGATATAAGGAATGCAGAACTGGAATTTGGGGAGTACAATGTGTACAGAAAGGATAGACAGGACAGAAAGGGGGGGGGTGTTATGCTGTTAATTAAGAAAAACATAAAATCAAAGGAAGTGCACCCAGTTAATATAGATGAACAGTGCTCTGTTGAGTCAGTTTGGTGTGAGATAAGCACTGCGAAAGGAAAAATAAGAGTAGGAGTGTGTTATAGGCCTAATGACTTGAATGAGTACAATGAACAATTGTACAGAGAAATAGAGTGGGCCAGTAAATCAGAATGTCTTATAATGGGGGATTTTAACTTCCCAGATATTGACTGGAACTTGTGGGTTGGTCACTTACACACTAGTCAGACTTTTGTGGATTTATTGGATGATTGTTTTCTGCAGCAGCATGTTCGAGAGGCAACCAGAGAAAGTAACACTCTTGATCTGGTTATCAGCAGTGATCATTCGTGTATTAAGAATTTGCAGATAAAGGAACCACTAGGTGGCAGTGATCACAGTGTGCTGAAGTGGGATTTACTCAAAGAGGTAACTACCGTCAGGGGTAAAGGAAAGGGTTTTTGCTTCCGTAAAGGCAAGTACAGTGGTCTCAGAATGTTTTTAAATTCTGTTCAGTGGGATCAACTGACGATGTTACAAACAGTAAATTCTAAGTGGGAAGCATTCAAGGAATTAATCGTGGAAGCTACTAGACTTTATATACCGATTAAGAAATATCGTTCAAGGTTTAAGCCTAAATGGTTATCAAATGAACTAATGAGACTCGTGACAGAGAAATAAAATGCATGGGATGCATATAAATTATGAGGTGACGCAGAAGCCTGTGGCAGATATAAGCCAGTCTGTAATCAGGTCACAAAGGAGGTTCGGCAGGCGAAGGCGGATTACGAGAAATCTTTGGCAAAAGATGCTAAGAAAAACAGCAAGGATTTCTTTACTTATATAAACTCTAAAAGGAAGGGGATGAATATGATTGGTCCACTTGACATCGATGGTTCGACTGTTGATGATCCTGCTCAGATAGCAAACAAATTGAATGAGTATTTTGCATCTACATTCACACATGAGGAATTATTAAGGTTTGAAAATGGCAGAAGGTTATCAAATTGTAGCTGGATACTTAATGATTTTGTAATAACTGAGAGCAAAGTGGAGGAGAAATTGTTGAAGTTAAACATAAGAAAGGCACCTGGGGTGGATGGAATCTATCCAGTTATTTTAAAGGAGGCGGCAAAGCAACTAAGCAAACCCTTAGCCATAATTATGAGAGCATCCTTGGACTCAGGGGAGGTTCCCACGGACTGGAGATGTGCAAATGTGTCCCCAATTCACAAAGGTGGATCGAAGGGTGACACGAGTAATTACAGACCAGTTAGTTTAACTTCTGTTCCGGGTAAAATAATGGAGTCACTGGTTAAAGATGCATTGCAGGATCATCTAGACAAGACTGCAGCAATAATTCAAACACAGCATGGGTTTGTTAAAGGAAAGTCTTGTCTGACAAATTTGATTGGTTATTATGATGTGGTCACAAAGGAACTGGATGCGAAAAATAATTTTGATATCATATACTTGGATTTCAGGAAAGCTTTTGACACTGTTGCGCATGGAAGACTACTGGTACAAATTGGAGCAGAATGGTATTAAGGGTAAGTTGCTACAATGGATAAAAGGATGGTTAAGTGGGAGAAGACAGAGGGTGGTAATCAATGGGTGCTGCTCTTCGTGGACTAATGTTATTAGTGGAGTCCCACAGGGTTCGGTGTTGGGTCCACTGTTCTTTTGTGTATTTATCAATGATATTGATGAAGGTATATCAGGCTTAATGTCGAAGTTTGCAGATGACACAAAGGTTGGCAGGGTTGTTAATGACAGTAATGGCAGGGTGCTACTGCAACAGGATCTAGATAATTTGGGCAGATGGGCTAAGAAGTGGCAACTGAAGTTCAACCTTGACAAATGCAAAGTACTGCATATGGGTAGAAGTAACCCCAGAGAAACGTACCAACTGTGTGGTACTACACTTAAGGTGGTAGAAAATGAAAAAGACCTGGGAGTAATTGTGCAGTCAGATATGAAGTTTTCTGAGCAGTGCAGACGGGCTGCTAGGGCGGGTCATGGGGTTTTGTCAATGATATATAGGAATTTTGCTAGCAGGGAAAAGGAGGTGATTGTCCCTCTGTATAAGGCAATGGTCAGGCCACGCCTTGAGTACTGCGTACAGGTCTGGAGGCCTCATTTTAGGAAGGATGTAGATTTGCTTGAGCGTGTACAGAGAAGAGCAACACGATTGGTGAGGGGAATGAAGGGATTCTCTTACCAAGAGAGGCTTAAGTTCTGCAAATTGCAGTGGCTGGAGACTAGGCACCTGCGCGGTGATCTGATTGAGGTCTATAAGGCCTTGAATGGGTTCAGCACGCTGAATTCTGATGGGATCCTTCCACTTGTTCAGATTACGAACCTACGGGGACATAAGTTCAAACTAAGAAAGGACAGATGTAGAATAGATGTGCGGAAATTTGCCTTTAGCCAGCGGGTGGTTAATTGCTGGAACAAACTTCCATCTGTCGTTGTGGAAGTTGATAAGTTAAATAAATTTAAGGAGGAACTGGACAGGCATTTGGAGGGAATGGTGTGATTTTTTTTTTTTTTTTTTTGGCTGATGCTGCATAAGCTCCTACACTTGCTTTCTTGCATCATGTGCCACTACTACTACTACAACTATTTTTGTATTTCCACGAATTATTGAAACATCGGCCATTATTCACAGGATACGTATTTAAGACTATATGTTCGGGACTGTGTTGCACCATAAGAGATCTCTTTTTGTGGGTATTAAAGTTCCATATGGTGGGATCATTAAAATTCAGACTTACATGTTCCATGTTAATATTATTGCTGCCATCCATCATTTTCTTCTGCCAACTATTGACGGTTATTGTCCACACTTTCTAATTCTTTTAAAAGAACTTCAATTGTTTGAGCTTCTTCTTGGACTTCCATTTCAGAGGCATCATAATTTATTTCATCTTCACTTCAATCATGTTCGTTTTCTTTGCCACTTTCAGGTTTGGAGTGGCTTATTGTAATCCAGTTTTGTAAACTAGCGGAATGATTTTTTTTTTTTCTAATTTCCTCTTTATGCAGTCTTTCCACTATTTTTCTTTGGTGGCATGTCTAAAATTAATTTGGCCTTTATTGTTTTATTTAAATTATAAATCACAATATTCACGATTACCTGTTTATGTAGCAATCACAAAAACACTGTAACTTATAACTTATTCAGTTTGTACACAATGCGTGAACTGCGAACTACTATGCATTCGAGCATGCGCTGATGAAGCGACATTCAAAGTTACATTGTGGACAGCAAATAATCCTATGATGATATGCAGTAAAGTGTAAAGTGTGTTTAGGGTCAAACGGCACCAGGGGTTTTCCCCATCTCCGCGTACTTTACATTGTGGTGTGATACAGTTCACTGTAAAGGCCAGAGATTTAAAAGTATATGGATCTTGAGGTGTGTGATGTTGACCGTGGTTCTTCTGGCCATTTAGCCGCCAGACCCCTGCTGAGGCCCGACGTTGCTCACATTTCGCCCCGTGGAGGCAGACCAGGTACCCAGTAGTTGTAGTTTACTCTGGCAGGTCCTGCCACCTAGTTTCCTAAGATTTCAGTGGCTAGGACCTAAAAAAAAAATTTACGTTTGGGTGGGTTGATCACTAGATTGAAAGACCAAAATGTGAGCGAACTTAATTCGGAACTATTAAATTTTGACCTGTGGGATATACGCTGGCGATAGAGAGAGAGAGAGAGAGAGAGAGAGGAAACTGAAGACTGGGAGGAGAAAAGAGAAGAAATGGGATCAATAGAGGCGACGACCCCATTATAAGTCAGTGGGGCATGCCCATGCCCCAACAGGAGGAAATCTGGGTTGGCGAGTAGGGGAGTAGGCAGGAGGGACAGCCACCTGCCTACTCCCCTACCGCCGAGGGAGGGGGAAAGAAAGATGGGTCCAGCAAGAGTGACGGCACCAATTGCCATTATGGCTAGCATATGCAGAAAGCTCTGCAGTCTCATTGGGCTGGTTGGAATTCAGCTGAGTAGAGTCACTCATGAGGCTGCATCCTGTCTGGGGGAGGTCCACATATCAGGTGTGCACTTTTCGTGGGTTAGGTCCAGTTCGTGTGATTGGTTTCTTTCATGTTTTTTTTTTTTTTTTTTTTTTCTGAGGCAGTTAGTTGGTTTGTATTGTTTGCTGTCATAGGTTATTCATTTCATGGTTGTTGTTGTTTTGGTAGTGGATGCGGGAGAGTCCGCCTTCTTGTGAAGAGGTCTTGCGCATATTGAATGAAAGCACTATAAGTATCTTTTTCAGTTAGTATCAGATATTCCTGGTCTTGTAGCATTATTTGGGTGGTGGTTATAAATCGGCAGCGAAGATCCTCGTACAGTGGGCAGTCGTACATCAAGTGCCCCTAAGTCTCGCGTAGACCGCAGTCGCATAGGGGGATGTCACTCAATCCGAGTCCATGGGATCTGCGTGGGTAGCACAGTGGTATCGTTACCGTCCTCCCCACATCGGATGGAAAAGGCCCGGGTTCGAATCCCGTCGATGATGCGAGGAACTTTAGTGGGCTTTTTTCACTCCGTGGCTGAGTTAGTCGGTCTCAGGAGTAGATAGCAAGGTTTTTCCCCTCAGAAACTGAGGTTTTTTCGTCCAGCAAAACAGGCAAATCGACCAGAGAACACACGCAATTTACAGACACGAATACGGGTTAATGTAATCATTTACGGGTAACCCTAATACAGTATTTTATTTTATTTTTTAATCCGAGTCCATGGAGTTTTTCTTTTATGGCGCCATGGCCGGTCAACAGGTAGGTGGCGTGTAGTCCAGGAGAAAGCCAAGGTGGATAGTTTGGATACACCAGTTGGATATCAGGAATAAATTTTTTAGTGATTTCACCTTTGATTGATGTCTGCCAGCGGTTTTGCCAGCTCTGGTTGAGATGTGTGAGGAGACGTTTGTGTTCCACGTTGTGGTCAATTTCAGGGTCTATGGTGAAGTTCAGGTGGTAGCCTCCCGTCCCTTGGAGAGTTGATATTTTATGCCACGTAAGACTATTTCAAGGTCTAGGGGAAGAGTCCCTGTCAGGGCCTGGAAAGTGTGCATGCTTACAGTATTGCAAGCTCTTGTTATTGTAATATATACCGCTGCGTGGTGTCCAGTTTTCTTCTGTTGACGGGCGTGGTGGCCTTCCGGTACCACACGCCAGCGGCATACGTTATGGCAGGCAGGAATACGATTTTATAGAATAGCTTGAGGGCTCTCCTCCGGAGACCCCAATCCTTGCGGAAGACCCTCATGAACAGAGCAGAGTATCTTCTGATCTTTTTCTGTATGTAGGTCAGATGAGGGGTGAATGAGCGGTTATTATCTAGGACAACCCCCGAGGTGTTTTAGTTCCTTTGTGAGCTTAATTTTAGTGCCTTGGATTTGGGGTGGTCTCCTGATGTTCAGGGTACCTTTTAACAGTACTGAGTTGGTCTTGGTTTGAGGATATGCGGAAATTGTTTTCATCAGTCCACTTCTGTAAGGTGTCAATGGCACGAGTAGCAGAAGTTTCTAGCCTGGCTCTGCTGTCCTCTCGCAGTATCAGAGTCAGGTCGTCTGTGTATGCTTGAGTTGCCACGCGACCTAGGTCTAGGTTTAGGAAACCGTCGAAATCAATGTTCCAGAAGAGCGGACCCAAGACTGAGTCTTGGGTTCGCTCTTCTGGAACATTGCTCTGTGGGCAGCCTCTGAAGATCTTTCTGGAAATAGAATGATATGGAGTTTCTACGACAACCATTCTGTTGCCAAAATATGTTTTGATGCATTGGTATTGGTTGGCTGGGATGCTGGCCTTCCGGAGTCTGCCGAGGATGCTTGGCCACCACAGGGTGTCAAATGCCCTGGCAAAATCTATTGCGATTACAAGTAGATATTTATGGTTTGTTGTTTCAGCAGCTCTGGTAAGGTTTTCCACGACATCCAGAGTGGAGCAGCCCCTCCTAAAGCCGAATTGATTCTGTGATTGTAGGCCTGCAGCCATGTAGCAAGTTTCAATTCTATCTTTGAGGAGGTGTTCAAAGAGTTTACTTAGCATAGAGAGAAGGGCTATAAGTCGATAAGACTCCAGAAGGTCCTGTTGCTTGTTTGGACTTTTCAGGATTAAGCGCAATTTGGCAGTCCTCTAAGCTGGTGGAAAGCATCCCTCATTAAGGCAGTGATTAAAGAAGGTGAGTATTACCTCTGTAATTGTCTCGATGGCCTTCTTGATGATTTCAAGCTCCAGTAGGTCATTACCCGGTGATTTCTTGTTGCACAGTTTTGCTGCAGCAGTGTGAAGTTCGGTAATGGTCAGCGATTCTTCCTTATTGGTGGTAGTATAGGTATCATTGTCTTCACATAATTGTTGCTGTTCTGGTGTAATGGGAGTAATATGTCCCAGAAACATGTTGTCCAAGATGTTGTTGATATTATCCTGCCAGGTCTTGGTATAAGTTGCTAGCGGCGTCTTTGTTGCAGGGATGACTTCTCCTCTGGGGAGTTTGTTTGTCGTTATTCTGACAACCACCCAGGGGTGCTCTTTTCTGGTTGTAGAAACTAGCTGCTCCCATGAGCGCTCTTTCCTGAGTCGGATTAGAGCTGTGTACTCATTTCTTGCGGCGCAATAGTGGTCGCGGAGTTGGTCTATTTCTGCTGCTGGCCAGGAAAGTCGTGCTCTCTGGAATAGTCTTCTCCTCCTGTTCACCTCGCGTCTGAGCTGTTGTAGTTCCAGGGACCACCAGGGGACGTCTCCTGGAGTTGGGTTTTTCTTTTAATTGAGCGGTTTTCAGCGGCAGTGATGAGGTCCACCACGGCGGTTTGGTGCTGGTCTGGGCCAGCCCATATCTTTGGAGGGTTTCCTGCTGTTTCTCTTAAGGTAGTCTGGTAGTGGCCAGTCCACCTTCTGCATGGTGTACCTATGTTGGATATGTTGGGTTGGTTGTTGCCTGTCTATGGTGCTTTGAAACATGAAGGTTATGACCCTGTGGTCCAGCTTTCCCTGACCATCCATCCCGAGAGGTGACCAGCCAGAGACCTTGAGGCGAGTGTAACATCAATCGTGGCTTCCCACATTGTGCTGGAAAAGCTGGCGGGGTTATTTGGCTGATTGAGTATAGTGATGGTACTGTTTGCCAGGAACTCCTCTAAGTGTTGTCCATTTGTGGCGCTGCGATGCCCTGGAGTTTGGCTGAACCTCGCCGTGGATCGACAGTTCACATCCGCTCCCACGACAATCCTGGCATTCTGGAATTCTGTGAATAAAATCTGCAGGCACCTGGTAGCTGGGAGGATATATCCCCCTGGGCGGCAGTACAATGAGACTGCATAGAATTCGCCGAGTGAGGTTATAATATGGGCACAGGCGGCCCAGGATGTACAGTAGCTGGAAATCTTGGTTACAGTGATAGTACGGTTCCTAATTGAATGCAAGCCCAGGGGTTATCTCTGTTGTCCTGAACTATTTTGTAGGATAGGGGATATCCTTGCACCCCCCGGCTGTGCACATATGGCTCTTGGATAAGTAGGTTGTCGAGGTTCTTTTCATTCGCTTTCTTGGTGAGTTGTCCGGCCACGGCCTTAGATCGCTGTGTGTTTAGCTGCGCAAAGTTGACCCTGTCTACGTTAAAAGGTCTAAGGCGTGCATCCATAATCAATCCTCATTTGGTATGCACCCTTAGCTTTGTTGTAGATGGGACACTGATTGTCCCTGAGTGAGTGGTCTGCTGGCATCTTCTGTGATTTTCAGTTTGCACAGGTGGGCAGGTCATCTTTTTTAGGGCAGGTGCCAAACTCATGGCCTTTCTCTGCGCAGTGGCCACAAGTAGCTCTGTCTGGGCACAGGTGTGCGTCATATGTCCAAATCGACAGCAACGGAAGCATTTGGGAACAGACACATGCTCTTTGAAGCGATGGCTGCCCCCAATGTATGAAAATCCTGGTTGTTTATGCAATCGTTTTCCATGCCTCTGGTGTGAACTCAACCGCCCAATTTGTGTGGTCTCCTGTCCTGGATTTTGTTTGGAATTTTGGGGTGATCAATGTCGCTGGTTCCACGTTTGGGTACTCATGCTGAAAGTTCCTGGAATATAGTTCCTCCTGCAGAGCTTCTGGTGTTAGATCCTTGTTGGTGTTAAAAATGACTATACTGGGGCCCTTTCTCTTGGGGGACGCTGGCTCTAAACCAAGTGTCCCGATCCTCGGGTTGTTGAGGATTTCGTTTGCATCTTCCTTCGTCTGGGTTTCAATGATGACACCAGTTTTCCTTATTTTTCGGATAGATTTGATTTTTGTAGAATTTAGATCCTGTGAGAGGTTCTTAGGTTCTTCATAATGGTTTGTTTCACCTCTTTACTAGTTTGGTGTTGTGCTGTTGAGGTCGGTTTTAATATTACTAGGTTTGAAGTAGGCAGGAGCGTTTTGTAGTAGTTGCCACGCTTGGCAGTTGAGGAGAGGTATCTTGAGCCGTGGTCCACAGCGCTTGTGCATATGTGGGTGCACACTGTGGCATTTGTTTTGCCCCACATTCAGCGTAGGCTTGCAGTTTAGGATTGGCCCTTTCGCTCTCGAGGTAGGTTTCGACAAGGAGTGCGTCGAATTTGTTCCACAATGTTATTATTTGAGCCCTTAGTGCAGTGGTGACTCTGTTTGTTCTTTAAAGAGGGATTCTAGAGCAGTTTTCAGGAACAGGGATTTTTCACCCTCAGGTAAGGTAGGATCCAGGGAGGTTTCCTGTGTCCTGTCATCGCGTCTCCTTTGTCGCAATCGCTGATAGGTTTTCCTGCGTTTCCCTTATCTTCGTCTGCGAACGGGTTTCTATTTCAAATTTTTGTATCGAGCCTTTTTTGTTTTTCTTCTTACCCGTTTGAAGGGGGGGGGTCCCGGAACGGGGATCCATCCCTTCATTCTGTTGGTTTGTGATGATAGTGCATTCGTCGCCTTGGGTTTCCCTAAGAGGGTCTCTGCTTTTGTCCATATTCCTCTCCATATCACTATTTCCAGATGACCGAGACTCGTCGGTTTATCGAGATTTACTCTCTACTATCAATAAGCATGGTGAGCATTATGAAAAATGAAATCAGCCACAACTGCGTAGCACAAAAAGAAGGCGAGTTGTGAGCCTTTAAGTAATTCTATGCAGTAAGTGTAAGTGTAAGTGTGTTTAGGGTCAAGCGGCACCAGGGGTTTCCCCCATCTCCACGTAGTTTACATTGTGGTGTGTTACAGTACGCTGTAAATGCCAGAGATTTAAAAGTGTGTGGTCTTGGATCGTTTAGTGTCATGTACCGTTGTTCTTCTGGTAGTTTAGCCGCTAAACCCCAATTGGGGCCCAACGTTGCCCCACTTACGCCCCGTGGAGGCAGACCAGTAGCTTATATGCACTCTGGCAGGTCCTGCCACCTAATTTCCTGAGATTTCGGTGGCTAGGACCTTAAAAAAAAACGGGGGCACTTAAGTTTAGAAAAGCCAGGAGAGGTTAATGTGGTTCAGTTTTCAGTTTAGAAATCGTTAATTTTGATTAGTTATGTGGGGTTTATGCTGGCATATTAGTCAGAGTAGGGGGAAGAGACTGAAGACTCGGGGGAAAGACAGAAGTATGGGGTCGAAAGGAAGGCAACTACAGGTGGTCAGTAAGGCATGCCCATGCCTCACCAGGCGAAATATATGGGGTGGTAGGTGTAAGGTGTATTTAGTGTCAGACGGCACCAGGGGTTTCCCCCATCTCCGTGTAGTTTTCATTGTGGGTGTACCAGTTCACTGGAAATGCCAGAGATTTAAAAGTGTATGGATATTGTATATGTGTAGTGCCGTGTACCGTTGTTCATCTGGTCGTTTAGCCGCTGGACTCCTGCTGAGGCCCAACGTTGCCCCACCTTTGCCCCGTGGAGGCAACCAGGAACCCAGAAGACTTAAGTTACTCTGGCAGGTCCTGCCACCTAATTTCCTAATATTTCAGTGGCTAGGACCTTAAAAAAAAAAAAAAAAAAAATTATTGTATTTATATTGCATGCATGTATGCGTGCATACAAGCACATATATACACACATGCACATATGTACAGCATACATGTGCCAACGTCAATCGTGGGGTTGACGTCACTTGAGTTGGGTGCATATATGCGTGCATACAAGCACATATATACACACATGCACATATATACAGCATACATGTGCCAACTTCAATCCTGGGGTTGACGTCGCTTGAGTTGGGCCAGAACGTGGGTGAAGATATTTTGGATGTATTTAAATTTAGGTGTGTGGGGCTTCGCTAGCGTGAAGATAGAGAGGGGGAGAGGCTGAAGACTGGGGGGAGAAAGACAGAAGTATGGAGCCAATAGGGAAGACAGCCCTAAGTTTCAGTGTGGCATGCCCATGCCCACCAGAGTAGAAATGAGGGGGGGGGGCTACGAGAGAATCGTCTCCCCGGGGAAGTAGGGTTTAAAGGTGAAGGGGCTAGGGTGCCCTCTTCAGGCTGCCGTGAGGCTTTGGGATCTAGGCTGCTGTTTGTTGTTTGTTGTCTCTATTCTTGTCCACTTGATTCAGATTGGGACATTCATGAGGCAATCCCTGTCCTTCTTTTTTTTTTTTTTTCCGTTGATTCTCTTTTCTTCTTCTTTTTCCCTTCTTCTTTTCTTTATTCCTTTCTTTTCCATTCATTTTCTTTTCTTCCACAGTTTTCTTTTCCAGGAGTTGTCTCTGCCTTATGCGATTTATGTTACTGTACTATCAGTCTCTGTGTATGGCAATTAACACCCTTCTCCTTGTGAAGAGATCCTGTGCATACTGGGAGAGCGCGCGGTACTCCTCTTCCGTGTCAATGAAATGATGTTCAAGTCCTTTGGGGAGGTAATGGATTTTCGTGATGAGGGTGCACCTGAGGTCTTCGTATTGTGGGCAGTCGTAAAGCAGGTGGTCCCAGCTTTCGACCTCCCCGCACGTGCAATTTGGGTCATCGACGAGGCAGAAGCCGAACAGTTTCTGGTTGAAGGGTCCATGTCCTGTTAGTAACCAGGTCAGGTGCAAGCCCGGGAAGAACCAGTCTGGTTGCCTTGGGTATATTTTATTCAGTTCTGGAAAAAATTTACGAGTGATTTCGCCCTTTGTCGTCTCTGTCCATCTTTGTTGCCACTCCTGAAGGAAGTAGGTCTGTAGCCGTGCTCTTTCCGTTTTTTGACTGCTTGCTGGGTTGATTGTGAAGTCCTGATGATTTGCGACCACTCCCTTTGAGTGCAGGTAGAGCAGTCCTGCTTTCACAGCTTCTAAATCCAGGGGTAGCGCTCCAGCAAGCACCTGCAGTGCAGGTGTGCTTACCGTGCGGCAAGCTCGTGTGGTTGTCAATAGGATGGTCCTATGTGTCATATCCAGGGTTTTCTTGTTGGTTACCAGTGATGTTTTGGTGTACCATACTGCAGTTGCGTAGATTGTTGCTGGGAAGAAGGTTGACTTATAATATAGCATTAGAGTTCGTTTTTTCAGTCCCCAATCCTTCCTCGTAATCCTAGCCACTAGGGCTGAGTATCTTCTTATTTTCATTCTTATGTGTTTCAGGTGAGGTATGAAGGATAGGTTATTATCTAAGATAACTCCTAAGTACTTCATTTGCTTGGTGAGTTTGATGGTTAGGCCATTTATTTTTATTTGGGGCGGACGTTGTACCTGAAGAGTTCCTTTCAGCAAGATGGATATGGTTTTCGTAGGTGCAATTTTTAGCTGGTTTTTTGTGGCCCAGTATTGTAATTTCTGCATTGCCTGATTACCGACGTTTTCCAGTTGGACTCTGGAATCTGCTTCAATAGTAACAATGAGATCGTCTGCAAAGGCCTGGGCCTCAGCCAGCCCCAAGTCCTGGCACAGGAAATCGTCCAAGACCATGTTCCAAATGAGAGGACCCAAGACAGACCCCTGCGGACATCCCCTATGTATGTTTCTTGTGATTTTTTGGTAATTTGTATTTATTTCCACTCTTCTGTCTGAAAGGTAGTCTTCCATTGCTTTGTATAAGTTGGTACTGCAGCTTCTCTCAGTCTGTTCAGGACGTTCGGCCACTAAAGTGAGTCGAACGCCCGGGGTGGTAGGGGAAAAAGTGTAAAGTGTAAAGTGTAAAGTGTATTTAGTGTCTAACGGCACCAGGGATTTCCCCCATCTCCGCGTTGCTTTCATTGTGGGTGTATCAGTTCACTGGGAAGGCCAGAGATTTAAAAGTGTATGGATATTGTACATGTGTAGTGCTGTGTTCTGTTGTTCATCTGGCCGTTTAGCCGCTGGACCCCTACTGAGGCCCAACGTTGCCCACACTTAGCCCCGTGGAGGCAGACCAGGTACACCAGTATTTTTAGATAAGTACTCTGGCAGGTCCTGCCACCTAATTTCCTGAGATTTCAGTGGCTAGGACCTATAAAAAAAAGGGGGGGGGGATAAACGCTTGAATTTAATTAGGCCGAAAGAGGTTGCAAGTGTGTCGAGTTTGGCATTTAAAATTTTTACGTTGTGTGGGGCATTCGCTTTTCGCTGGCGATATAGGTAGAGTAGGGGGAGAGACGGAAGGCTGGGGGGAAAAGACAGAAGTATGGGGTCAATAGGGAAGGCGATCCCCAGATTTATCAGTGGAGCATGCCCTTGCCCCACCAGAGGGAAATGAGGGGTGGTGGGGTGGGGAGGGGGAAGGAACTCCTTCCCCTGACCCCACCAGGGATAGGGAGAGAAAGTGGGCTGGGCAAGGGAGCCCTGCCCAGTTCGCTATAGCGGCAATTTGCAGTGCCCTCCAGCAAGTGCAGTTTGTTGATGACTCGTTGGTGGGGTTTGGTCCTTTTTTAGGTGTGTGGTTTCATCCTGGGAGCGACGACATCCTGGCTGGAGCCACTCCCATTGGTTCCTAGGTCGATGCTGTTTCATTTATTCTGCTGCATATTACGCCGTTTGTCCTTAGTATTTTGCTATCCTTTCCTCTGTGTTGATGTTTTATCAGTTTGCCTTTATTTGTTATTTGTGGTCATCTATTCGTTGTGGATGGCTATTTCTGTTCGTCGTCTATTGAAGACGTCAAGTGCAAATCGGCTGAGGGCTTTGTATTCATCTTCTGAATCCAGTAGATGGTACTCTTGATTTTTCGGCAAGTATTGAATCTCAGTTATAAGTCTACTTCTTTGTTCTTAGTAGCATTCACAATCGTGCATAATATGCTGCCAGGTTTCAGGTTCTCCACAGGTGCATGTGGACTCTTCTATTATTCCGAGTGCGTTCAGTTTTGCTTTAAATGGGCCGTGGCCCGTCAGGAGGAAGGTTGTATTTAGCCCAGGATAGAACCACAAGGGGGCTTTTGGGTACATTTTTGCGACTATCGATATGAAGCTTCTTGTAACTTGACCCTTTGGCGACATCTCCCATCTGTGCTGCCAAATCTTCAACATGTGAGCCACTATTCGTTGTTTCTCTACCGTCCGGCTGTTGGTTGGGTCCAAGGTAAAGATGGAGGCAGGTATATCCTTGGACAGTAAATACATGAGTCCACATCTAGTCACCTCGAGGTCCAGCGGAAGAGCTCCTGCCAGGACCTGCAGAGCGTGGGTGCTCACCGTTTTGCATGCCCTAGTTATAGTTAGAAGTATGTTTCTTTGGATAGTGTCCAGCAGTTTTCTGTTGACCGCGGTTCCGGCCTTCCTGAACCAGATTGGTGATCCGTAGGTGATCGCTGGGATAAATATTGTTTTATAATACAGGGACAGGGTCTTCCTGTTGAGTCCCCAGTCCCTGCGAGATACTCTTGCTGCAAGTGCTGCATAGTTCCTTAGTTTCTCTCTCGAGTAGGTGAGGTGAGGTGAGGTGTAAAGGACAGGTTTCCATCCAGGATAATACCTAGATACTTTATTTGCTTTGCTAGTTTAATGGTGGATCCCGCTATCTTTATTTGCGGTGGTCGTCTGATGTTTAAAGAGCCTTTTAGTAATACTGAGTTTGTCTTGGTTGGTGAAATCATTAACATATGTGTTTTTGCCCAATTCTGTAAGGTTTTTGCCCAATTCTGTAAGTGCTTGGTTTGCCTGTGTTTCAAGTCCCGTTCTGGAGTCCGCTTCCACCATTAAAATGAGATCATCAGCAAAAGCCTGACTGGCCACATTTCCCAGGTCCAGAGCCAAGAAGTCATCAAAAACCATGTTCCACATTAGTGGCCCCAGGACAGATCCTTGTGGGCAGCCCCTTCGGACGCTTTTAACAACTCTTCCGAAAGTTGTGACGACCTCAATTTTCCTATCTGACAGATATGCCCGGACACTGTTATACAAGTTTTCTGGGATTGCTGCTTTCCGGAGTCTGCCAAGGACACTGGGCCACCAGACGGTGTCGAAGGCGGGTGGAAGGGGAGGGAGGGAACAGGAAGACCATCTCCTCCTCCCCTGCCAGGGATAGGAAAAAAGGTACCAGGCAAGGGAGCTGGTAGAGATCGCCATTTGGCTACATGGCAGTGATGCTGCAGCAGTCGTAGTGTAGTCGTAAGTCCGGTAGTAGAGTCACTCGTGCGATAGTGTCCCGTCCAAGTTGAATGTCTTTGTTTTTGGATCTCTATCTTTATTCAGTATATTTGTCAGTTTCACTTAGGTCTCATATTTGTTGGTACATAGGCAGGGTTTCTTGGTAGACAGCTAGTAGCTTCCACATAATTTTCATTCCGAGGTGTGTCCTAAAGGATGTTTTGATTTGTTTTCTGGCTGATCGTCTTTCACTCCTGGTGTATTGCATATAGCGTTCTCCTTCTTGAGAAGAGTTCTTGAGCGAAGTTGATCAGAGCTCTGTATTCCTCCTCTGAATCCAGTAGGAAACTCTTGCCCTCTGGGGAGGTATCTTATACTTGTGATTAGAATGCACCTGAGATCCTCGTATCGCGGACAGTCGTACATGAGGTGTTCCCAGGTTTCCATCTCTCCACATGTACAGCATGAGTCCTCTACAAGGGTCCATTAAATCCACGAAGTCCATTAACTTTGCGATAAAGGGGCTGTGTCCAGTTAGCAAGTAAATACTATGCAGTATGTACTCAGATGTAAGGATGCATGCAGACTTGAATCGCCAAGTGAAAATTAATTTTCACCCTCCCTGTGCTGACATCTAGCACAGGGAGGGTGATCGATTGTTAGTTTGTTATTTGGTTTTTAGGAACATTAGCAACTAAGGCCATATTGCTCTGGGAATATGCGGTGGTCGTTCCCTGACCTTTCCGTATTTGGTGGTGAGGGGCTCGAACCCCGGTCTAAGCAAGAAGCGTGTGCTACGCACTGCTGCTCTTTCCCACCTGGCTAAGGAGGCGTCCCGGGGGTAGGGGGAGGGTGATCGAGTTAGCCTCGGGTGTCGAAATAGCTTGGCACTGTACTGATGTGTCCTGTCAGTGGCGCCCTTGACACCTGCCCCAATGCCAAGGCGCTCCTACGCCACTGGCTGCTACGTCGAGAAAACTGGCAGAAGACTCGGCAAACGTATTTCAGAACACGAAAGAGCCATTCGCTTAGCGAACATGGAACACTCGGCCATTGCTGAGCACTTCTGCTCAACTCGACACGAAATTGATCCACGCCGGTAATGGCAAGACCGATCGACATGGTTGTCGATCGGTCCTGCCATTACCGGCGCTGCGCCTGGTTGGATGACTGAACATCATATGCTGTAATACTTCTGTCAACAGAAACAGAGGATGTCGTGTTCTCATGACATTCTCATGACTAACAAACGGTGGCAACGTTAACATACGTCACAACCACAGACCTCAACTGCCAACAGTTACTTGTTGCATCACGCAGTTCACTGTGCATGACTGCCATCGCACGCTCTTGAATTCTACGTTCCCAAAACTTTCAATCCAACAGTTAACTAATGAAGGGCAACATAAAGCCCCAAAGCTTTTGTATTACTGGTTACTGTATGTGTCTAAATATTCTGTTTTTACTGTTTATCGTATGTATTTAACATCGAACCTAGTTTAACCACAACTCGTTATTTTAGTTTCCGTTCCGCTCTGTGTTACGCGATGAAAATAGTATAATGAATGCAAAGCGGTAGGTCTTTTTACCTAAGCTTTAGATACATTACAACTGTGAAAACTGATTATGCGTACAGCATGGCAGCTCGCATTGAATAACTTAACTGGCCATTTCTTTAAAAGTTGGACCTGCTATGATAGCCTTGTTCAGAACAAGCTGGTCTCTCATTGGATAGCGGGTAGTCTCTAGTGACAAGGCGTTGAATAATCAGTTATAAAGAAGTTGTTCAATATCAGCTGTCGTGCTGTATACATAATCAGTTATGCTTTTGGAGAGGCCAACTGTTTGGCCTCTCTAACAAAAAACAAAGAGAACAACAATTTGTTCTGAGAATTAAGACCATTGCATTATCAATGCAATTTAAATCCTGTAGGCTGCAAAAAACAGATCCTATAAGCAGCTTATATAGAAAGAAACTGCACTCTTTTTTCCATGGATGTTTAAAGACAAATGCTATTTTTCACATGGTTCTTAAGGACAAATGAGATTTTTCACATGGATTCTTAAAGACAAATGCGTCGTTTATACAACTGCTGGATTGCTTTCTTAGCATTTCCCAATTGAAATATTAATTTTTTTTTGTAAAATGTGCGAGATCTTACTGAGCATGCACTGGAATAGTCACTGGCCTGTGAAGTACAGTATTATGTGAATCGGTAAATTTAACCAGTTTTATTGTATTGTCTTCTTCTCTTCTGCTGGAAATAAAAAAAAATGGGCTGACATTTGGTCAAAGCGGAAATAATTTGGATGGTAAACAGCGTCAAAGTGGAAGAACAGCCAATTATGGTTTTAACGCAATTAATGGGTTGTTTCTATTTAGAAAAATATCTCTCAAATGGACGTCAAAAAGCCAGATAATGGTAAACTGTACCAAGATCTCAGGAAAAATAAAATAGTGGTCCTGCTGACCCTGAGATATAACTTTTGTAGGAGCAGTATTCATAACGACTTAAGTAGTTGGCTACTTATAGAAATGATGCCTGTACACTAACTTCTACGATATAAGGTTTAATTATATTTTAGCTTTAATAGAAAATATACACAAAGTTATTTCAAATGTATCTCAGTGATTAACACATACATTTAATTATTTCATAGTTTTAATAGAAAATGTTATAATATATCAAAGTTTTAAACACAAAGACTCATATGACATATATATTAGAAAATATTGAACCCCAGGGGCTTACACCCGGGCTTGGCACACCCAGGGTCCTGAGCTGGATATCATCATTCTTCTCTTTCTTGGTGATTAACTTCTACTTTTGACTCTCTCTCTCTCTCTCTCTCTCTCTCTCTCTCTCTCAGGATTACTCGGGATTTTTTTTTTGGCTGGTGTAACATAAGCCTCAGGCTTCCTTGCATCATGTAGCTACTACTACTACTACTACTACTACTACTACTACTACTACTACTACTACTACTACTAATAATAATAATAATAATAATAATAATAATAGAGGGGCGCGATGACCCAGTGGTTAAGACACTGGACTACCAACCTGATGGACCCGGGCTCGAATCCCGAATTGGTGGAAGCGAGTGTGGCTCTATTACGGTGGGAGACCAATATAATAATAATATTAAATGATAAAAAAAAACATCGCGAAAGTTACCCCATTGGACTTACCTTCCCCAAGGTTGGAGTGACGGCTGAGGCATATAGTGGTGCTATCTGGTGTCACTCGCGAGAACTAACTAAAATAAACAAATAAATAAACCACTGGACATAAGCCGAAGCTAAACAAGTCCACCTTCATAGATGGATGATGTCGCATATTCATACTGCATCGAGTGTGGCGCACGATAAAGTCACTCGCGTTCAGGCCTTAGGCAGAGGAGTTAGTTCGAAAAGTTGGAAACAGTCTGCCGAGCAAGACAGTGGAACAAGTGGCACTGTCCTCTGTAAGGCTACCCCAAGAGAATGGCAAGACCATCCAGCCCCACCAATTGGAAGAGTTTCCTCCGCAACTCTGCTAGTGACCTCCCAGGAAAGAAGAAAATGCTAACGCACGAAGTGGAGCATTGAAATGAATACATACATCATGCCAGCATACTACGAAATAACCAGACTAGAGACCGATATGACAATGTACAGATCGCGATTACATACCAAGTGGTTAGAACGATACCAGGATATTCAGGTCACCGAACAGCGATTAGCAGACCAGAGAAGGACCATCGCCACGAAGAACCTAATAGCTCCTGCCATCTTGGAAAAAATGAAGCATGATGTCAGCGATCTGCTACAAAGCACAAAGAATATGGTCAATATGGAACGGAATACCATGGAACCGGAGGAGGAACAGCAAGAAGAAATAAAACCCAGAGTAGCTGAAGTGGAAAGAGACAAAGTCATGCTGTCCAGAATAGAAGACGAGTGGAAGCAGGCCCTAACAGAATTCGCAGGAATGGACCTCACAAGAACCCACATGATACCTAAGCAGAGGCCAAATAAAATCCTGTGCAGAGGAACAGACCACCTCAATCGGCAAATAATGCCACATTACCTTGCCAACAATGGTGCAACACTGGAGGCTATCCAAACAGCCGTATACTGTGCTGCCATAGCAGCCACTAGGATTAATGGAAAAGAAACGAGAGACAAGCAGCTGAAGAATCGAAAACAGAAAGAACCGCGAGCTTGGGAAAGAAGACTTCAGCAGAGGATAGAAGAATTAAGAGTCAAGATAGGTCAGTTGACCCAGTACCAACAGGGTAATAGAAGTAAGAAATTGATTGGAAAGGTGAATAGCATCCTCAAGAGAGACAGCGTCCACAGCAAACATGAAACCAGAAATCAGAGAATAGGAGAATACTTGGGCACACTGAAGCAGAACGTCCTGGCACTCAGCAAGAGACTACACCGATACAAAGAGAGCTGCCAGAGGAAAATAAACAACCGAATCTTCGATGAGGACCAAAGAGCCTTCTGCAGGAAACTGGGTGAAGATGAGAAAGCAGGAAATGGACCACCCGAGAAGAAGACGATCGAAGAGTTCTGGGGAAATATCTGGAGCAGTGAAGTAAGACATAACAGCAAAGCACCCTGGTGTGATTTTTTTTTTTTTTTTTTTTTTTTTGGCTGATGCTGCATAAGCTCATACATTTGCTTTCTTGCATCACATGCCACTACTACTACTACTACTACTACTACATACAAGAGATGAGAGAGTGGGAGATTCGAGAAGAAGTAAAACAGTCCATTAGGAACACCCACACCTGGCGAACCCCGGGAATTGATAACATCCACAACTACTGGTACAAGAAACTCACCTGCACACACAAGCACCTAGCTGAGCAATTCACTCGAATGATAAGGCACCCGGAGCCAATCCCGAAGTTTCTCACTGAAGGATTCACATATCTGAAGCCTAAATATGAAGATACAAGAAACCCGGCGAAATACAGGCAAATCACGTGCCTCCCAACGATGTACAAGATCCTGACCAGCTGCATAACTAAGAAGATATCAGACCACTTAGAGAGTCAGAACATAATGGCTGAACAGCAGAAAGGATGGAAGCAGAGGAGCAAATGAAGGCGAGGAGCAATTAACCATAGATGCCGCATTTATGGGGCAAGCCTTCAAGAAGCACCGTAACCTATACACAGCCTACATCGACTGCAAGGCCTTCAACTCCGTACCTCATAGTTGGCTAATAGAGACCTGAAGATCTACAAGGTCAATCCGATAGTGACAAACTTCCTAGAAGTAACAATGGCGAAATTGAGTACCACCATTAAGGTCGAGAACATCGCAACCAGGCCAATCCCCATTAGAAGAGGAATCTTTCAGGGAGATGCTCTGAGCCCACTATGGTTCTGTCTAGCACTCAACCCGCTATCCACCATGCTCAATAGCAGCAAGTATGGATATAACCTCAAAGAAGGAAGAAAGAACCTGTACACCCTCACCCACTTGATGTATATGGATGACATAAAGCTCTACGCAGTACCCGAGAAGCAACTCCGGCAACTACTCCTGATCACCGAAGAATTCAGCAAGGATATCAGGATTTAATTTGGTCTAGAAAAATGCAAGACCCACACACTGCACCAAGGAAAATTAGTTGGCCGAAACTATCAGCTGCTGACTGGTAAACAGGTCGAAGCTATGACAGAAGGAGAGACTTACAAATACCCAGGGATGATGGAGGCTGAGCAGTCGGAACACAAGGAAATCAAGAAGTGCCTGACCAAAAAATATCATCAGAGACTCAGAAGCCTGCTGAAAGCAAAATTCAACGGAGAGAACACAGTTAAAGCCATAAATACCTATGCAGCTCCAGTAATAACATACACATTCGGGGTCATAGATTGGAATAACACCGAGCTTGACGATATCATGCGAAAGACAAGGACAATGATGACGAATGGTCGCAAACATCACAAGAAGTCAGCAGTGGAAAGAATAACAATACCTCGGAAAGAGGGAGGAAAGGACCTGATAGACCTGATAGAACAGCAGAAAACAGCGATAGTTAACCTGAAGGATTACTTCGAGAACAACACAGCACCACTGCACCAGGCCATAAGGAAGATAGATAAGTAGTATACCCAACTCAACTTAAGCGAGGAAACCCCTCGCGCAGAAACCGTAAAAGCAACGAAGATAGAAAGATGGGCAAAGAAGACACTCCATGGCAGACACTACAATGACCTCCATCAAGATCACATCGATAACAGTGCTTCCAATGCATGGCTCACAAGCGGGACGCTCTTCCCTGAGACTGAAGGATTCACGCTGGCCATCAAAGACCAGGTAAGTAATCAACACCAGAAACAATAGAAAATAGATCGGAAAGGAGACCGGAATGTCAGATGACACATGGCCACGATACGACTTGGCCTCAGAAACGATCCAACACATCACCGCGGGTTGCAAGGTGATCACCCAGACTGTGTACACTCATAGACACGACCAGGTAGCCAGGAGAATACATCAGAAGCTAGCGAGGAAATACCAGTTGACCAAAGAAAGTGTACCATACTTCAAGTACGAACCCCAGGCAGTACTAGAGACCCGAACCCACAAGCTGTACTGGGACCGCGCCATAATAACGGATAAGACCATCCCGCACAACAAACCGGACATAACTCTTGTGGACAAGATGGAAAAGGCTACCTACCTGATTGAAATTGCGGTGCCCAACACTAGCAATGTCCAGAAAACCCACGAGGAAAAAATAGGAAGTACACGAACCTGAGACATGAGATCATGGAAATGTGGCATATGCAAGAAGTATCAACCATCCCAATCATCGTGTGAACAACCGGTATGGTACCAAAGACCGTACACAGTAGCCTAGCAACAATAGGTCTGCCAGATAACACCTACAAGGAACTGGAGAAAGTCGCAAACCTGAACACCTATAGGATAGTCAGAGATTTCCTCGACCGACAATAACACCAGACATTACAACCACCCTGTGTACTTCGTAGCAGTACCCGTCACGGAGTGGAATTCCCCAATCAGGGAGAAATAATATAAGAGCAAGAACAACAATAATAAATGTGCAGGCATAAACACAATAAAAACATGCAAGCATAAACACACACAATTATCAGAGATAATTAAAAAAAAACACAATAAAAATACATTTATCAAAAGATATTAAAAAACACAATACAGGGATAAGAAATCTCAAATATCTCAGAAGCTACAAATCACATCTGGACGACTGACACAATGCTTAACTATTAACAGCAAAAGCTAACATAAGTGTGCAAGTCAATTGCGGAAAAGAAAAAAAAAAAGAAAAACAGAAGTGTATCTCTGATAAAATATGTCATAGAATGATTATAAAAAAACATTGTGTCACATGAATCAAACTGCAGAAAACTAGAGCTTTTGGAGATCACGTGGTTGCAGTGAGAAGCGGTCGTAACGGTGGGGACTATGGGGCTGAAGTAGGTAAGAGATAAAATAAAGTGTTGAAAGAAAGTGTTCGGAGGAATCATTAGGCTTTAATCATCAGATAACAGTAAAAAATTCTACCTTATTTTGTTCATAAGGGAAGAGCTATAGACCCTTCAGCCTCCACCTGTGATCGCCCCAGGTACGTGCTGAAGTGCGCAAGCAGCCATTTATACATTTATACTTAAATATAAAATAGACGATGTCAGACCATGGCATAATGATCTTCGGATTCCACCATATCGTGCCGACTCGAATCCTATTGAATTAATTTGTGGTTATTTCAGGGTGCGTGCTGTATGGGTGTTAACAAGAGGTTACATTGAGAAGAAATAGCTTCGGACGATCCTTGTGCGAAATCCCCCAAGCCCTCCTTTCAGCATAACCAGGGTTATTTTAAAAGATAAGTGGCTAAAATAATGCCAGTATCTGTCTCAACGATTAGTGCATAAATAATGCGAAATGCAGTTTTCACAATATACCCCAGCTCAGTTGAAAAAAAAAAAAAAAAAAAAATGCGGCGATCATGTGAAGGAAATTGAGGATATGTACTCGAACATTGATGGTCTCTTGAAGCCATTTATATGATGTTGTTATTGCCCTAAATTGTGATTCAACTGACTCTCTACCAGTATAAAATGGGATGGGAAGAATCACAAAATGATCTGCAGTCGAAATAGGAAGTAAGTATACTTTCTTTGCACGGCATTCTTGTTATATGCCTGAAGGCGAATAAATAGTTTGAGTGTATGCATACACTGAGTTGGCTTTGCATTACCAACACCTACTTAATACCTCAGGGTCACCTTTTGCCTGTAATATCGCAGTCCACAACTTGTCATTGACTCCACAAGATGTTGCATGGTGTCTTGTTAAAGTGCTTTAACAAGCATTATACAGTGTGTCTAATAATATCTGAACATTGTCAAGTGGATTGTTGTAGCTTCGAATGTCTTTTTTCAGTAGGTCCCAAACATGCTCATTGAGTTGGGCAGCCATGGAAGGATGGAGAATTCATTATGATATTCCTGAAACAAATTAGCAACCTGCCAGCCTGGTGGCTTGATGCAGTCTCTTGGTGATAGATGCTGAATTGTCTAGATATGGTGTCATCACGGAGGAGTTTGGTTGGCGATGATAGAAAGGTAGAATTCCTATTTAGCCGTTGAGTAATGGTGATTAGAGAATCCATGGCATGCTGTGAAAACATTTTCCAAACCATAACACCACGGCCTCCAACCTGCTGAACACCAACAGTGCATGGAGGTGTCGTGGTCCCATGTTATTTTCTCCAAATGCAGATACGCCCATCAGCATGTTGGAGTTGGAACGGGATACATCAGACCAGGCAACAAATTTCCACATGCCGATGGTTCAATGTTGGTGCTGACATACCCATGCAAGGCACAGTTTCTTATATCTCATAGTGAGCATGGGTACCCATGGTGACTGCCAGTCTTTACGAGTTAGTGTCCAGCACGTGGTCCATTGTTATTGGTCTTTCTATTTCTGTGTTGTACTGGGTGGTTAGCTGGAGCACTATGCTCGTTGCTGCTATGTTACAAGACGAGACACAACGCTTAATTTTTGGCTAGTTGTTCGACCGCTGTCGAGCCAGTCACAGTAGACCAGTGACACCACAGAATTGAAGCACTTAACCACATTGGCTGTTGTTGAGACACTGGCACCTGCACATTTTGCCCGTGCAATCACTCATGTTCGAAGTGGGAAAGATCCCGATGATGACCTTCCTCACGCACACTCAAAAACTGATCGTCATGTGTGCAAACTACAATCTTATAACAGCGGTTCTCGGCTTTGACCCTTCACCAGCATCACAGATCAGTCCATTTCTACACATGGGGATGTTGCAAGTCCAAAGTCAAGTAAGCCAATTTACTATATATATACAGTGCCGGATTAAGGATGAAATATGCTCCCGGCCATATATAAATTTGAGGCCCCTTCCCCGGACATATTTAAATTTGAGGCCCCTTTAATATATATATATACGTATACGTATATCAGAATAGATAAGTCTGATAAAGTTTGCACTGGTGGAGGTGAAAAATATGTAAAGTGCCAAGGACTAGAAGGATAATCACACCCAGGGTGCTGAGCTGGATATCATCATTCCTTTCTTTCTTGGTGATTCCCTTTTACTTCTCTCTCTTTCAGGGTAATTCAAAAATTTTTTTTGGCTGGTGCAGCATAAGCTGTAGGCTTCCTTGCGTCATATAACTAATAATAATAATAATAATAATAATAATAATAATAATAATAATAATAATAATAATAATACGAGAAAAAAGAAGTATTGTAATTTTGTAAAAGGCGAAAATAATGTTAATATCCTAAAAGTTATGATGAATTTATACAATTATGGGCTGAATTGCAAAAGCCAATTAGAGGTGAGGGAACTGTAAAGTAACATGATTAATACCAAAGGATTAAACAAATAAAATAAAAAAATAAAAGGTGGTAAAGCTGTCATCAAATATGGGTGAGAAAATTTAGTTATAGATCGAAAACCAGGATAGCAAAAATGTAAAATCTGATGTCAGCTGAAGTAAATATTGATACATGGTGAGGAATTACTACATGGTCAGGTAACCTTTTTACTCACAATTCGTTTTCGATGTCGTAGTTTTCTTAGAACCTCTTCGTAGCTTGCATGAGGTTTCTTTTTAAAAGAAACTGGTTCTTTTTTTCTTATAGTCTCTGAGGACTTCATTAAATCCTGAATTTTTCCATTTCCTATAACCTTTTGCTGTTTTAAATACTGTACTTGTTGAACCACGGTTTAATTTTGTCTGTGATTCTTACCTCCTTCGAGACATCCAGGTAAATAATAAGTAAGAGCCCTTTTTCAATCAGTTTGGTAGCTTCTACCCCCGGTTTATTGTACAAATCAATCTAGTTGTAGGTCCTAAGATGTTCTACACTGGTGTTCAAATAAAGTGATTTTACATTTCTAACTAACATTCTAACTCTTTTCGCGATGGTATGTTTCATTAACGACCAGCATCACGAATAGAAATGTAAACAAAAGATATTTATTAATGGTTAAGTCAAAGCTAAATAACAGTTGACAGGTGCTCTCAAAATATTCCAAAATGAGCATTTGCAACCTTTATACAACAGTTTTGGTAAAACACGACAATTATGCCTGAAATGTTATCAGAAGCCCTCAGTTTGCTTCAGTTTATCATTTTAAATGAAAAACAAAATGAAAAGTTCACCAGGTGCAAACTAATATTTAGTTGAACCGACCCTGATGATAGCAGCACATCGTTGAGGCATTGACAAGATCAATTTCTGAAGATAATCAACTGATAGTTCATGGTTCCAAACACGAATTATGGCTTTCTGAAGTTTACGAAGGATCTTTGATTTCTTTCTGGCAACTGCAGATTCCACACGATGCCAACAGTTCTCTATAGGATTCAGGTTCGAGCTGTTTCCTGGCCAGCTAAGAGTTGTAATGGACCGTTCTTCCAACCATTTTTCACCTGTTACAAATGTAAACACATCACTGTCAAACCTCTAATGCAGAAATGAAGCTAAAGTAACTACAGAAGTGCCTATTTACACTTTTCGTCCGATGACAAGGAGCAGAGTCGTCCTGAAAGAGGTAGTTACTTGACAGGTTGAAATTAGCATTAGCATTAGCATTAGTAGAGGCATTTGATGCAAGAAAGCAAGCTTATGCAGCATCAGCCAAAAAAAAAAAAAACCCACTTCCACTTCACCCCTCTGTTCGTTCAAAATACCTGTCCAGCTGAGCCTTAAACTTATTTAGGCTATCAACCTCCACCACAAGGGATGGCAGTCTGTTCCACCAACCAACCACCCGCTGGCTAAAGGCAAATTTCCGCACGTCTATCCTACATCTGTCTTTCCTCAATTTGAATTTATGCCCTCTCAGGTGATTTTTCTGAGCTAGAGGAAGAATCCCATCAGCATTGAGCATGCTTAAACCATTCAAGGCTTTATACACCTCTATCAGATCAGCTCGCTGGTGCCTAGTCTCCAGACACTGTAATTTGCAAAACTTAAGCCTTTCTTCGTAAGAGCACCCCTTTGTTCCATTCACTAATCTTGTTGCCCTTCTCTGTACTCGTTCCAGCAGCTCTACATCCTTCTTGAAATGAGGCCTCCAGACCTGTATACAGTACTCTAGGTGTGGCCTGACCATTGCCTTATACAATGGAATAATCACCTCCTTATCCCTGCTGGAAAAATTCCTGTATATCATTGACAATACTCCATGAGCTACTCTTGCAGCCCGTCTGCACTGCTCAGAGAACGTCATATCTGCCTGCACAATCACCCCCCAAGTCCCTTTCATTCTCCACCACTGTCAGTGCAGCACCACAGAGTTGATACGTTGCTCTGGGGTTGCTGTTTCCCATGTGTAGTACTTTACATTTGTCAATGTTAAACTTCATTTGCCACCTCTCAGCCCATCTGCTCAACCTTTCCACATCCTGTTGCAGCAGCATAGTGTCAGTAGTGTCCTTGACAACCCTGCCAACCTTTGTATCATCTGCAAACTTGGACATTAAGCTTGATATACCATCATCAATATCATTTATAAATACAGAAAACAATAATGGACCCAACACCGAGCCCTGAGGGACTCCACTAATAACATTAGTCCACGATGAGCAGTGTCCATTGATTACCACTCTCTGTCTTCTCCCCCTCAACCACCCCTTTATCCATAGCAGCAATTTGCCTCCAATGTCACACTGCTCCAATTTGTGTAGCAGTCTTCCATGTGCAACAGTATCAAAAGCCTTTCTAAGATCCAAGTATATAATATCAAAGTTATTCCCTGCATCCAGTTCTTTTGTGACTGCATCATAGTATCCAATCAAGTTGGTCAGGCAAGACTTCCCCTTAACAAAACCATGCTGTGTCTGAGCTATAACTGAAGTCTTGTCTAAATGATCCTGCAGTGCTTCTTTGACCAGTGCCTCCATTAATTTTCCTGGAACAGAAGTTAAGCTCACAGGTCTATAATTACTTGTGTCAGCCTTTGATCCTCCTTTGTGAATTGGGGTCACATTTGCACATTTCCAGTCTATGGGTACCTCCCCTGAGTCCAAGGAAGCTCTCATAATTATGGCTAAGGGTTTGCTTACTTCCTTTGCTGCCTCCTTTAATATAACTGGATAGATCCCATCCACCCCGGGTGCCTTTCTTGTGTTTATCTTCAACAGTTTCTCCTCCACTTTACTCCCAGTTATTTCAAGATTCTGTAGCTGACTGCTAGAGTTGAATACACCTCTGGCATTCCCCTTGCTGAATAACTTCTCATGTGTGAATGTCGATGCAAAATATTCATTTAGTTTGTTAGCTACCTGAGCAGGATCATCAACAGTTGACCCATCAATATGAAGTGGACCAATCTGATTCATCCCCTTCCTTCTAGAGTTTACATAAGTAAAGAACACTTTGCTGTGTTTCTTTGCATCCCTTGCCAAAGATTTCTTGTAATCTGCCTTCGCCTGCTTAAACCTCCTTTGTAACTTGATTACAGATCAACTTGTATCTATCATAGGCTTCTGTGTCATGTGTTAATTTGTATGTATCCCATGCATTTTTCTTCTCTGCCATATGCCTCATTAGTTCATCTGACATCCATTTTGGCCTAAACCTTGAACAATATTTCTTAGTCGGTATGTAAAGCCTAGTAGCTTCCAAGATAAGTTCTTTGAATGCTTCCCATTTTGAGTTTGCTGTTGGTAACATCATCAGTTGGTCCCACTGTATAGAATTTAAATACTGTCTCAGTCCATCGTAGTCGCCTTTACGGAAGCAATAACCCTTCCCCTAATGGTAGTTACCTCTTTCAGTAACTCCCACTTCAGCACACTGTGATCACTGCCACCTAGTGGTTCATTTATCTGCAGATTCTTAATGTATGAAGAATCACTGCTGATAATCAAATCAAGAGTATTACTCCCTCTAGTTGCCTCCCGAACATGCTGATGTAGAAAACAATCATCCAATGGTCTCTACTGGTTGGCAGTAATTTGCCTTCCAATATAGCCAGGTATCCATTGGCATTTACAGAACCTTTTATAAACTGCAGGTGATACGAAATGCACCCCATATCATTTGGCTGGTAGGGAATTTCACTGTAGACACCATACAGTCTGGATGGTATTCTTCACCACGTCTACGGCGAATCGTTTATCTCCCATCAGAGCCATGCAGGTTGAATTTCTTTTCATCCGAGAAAATAAGACTTCCACTGCCCAGGGGTCCATTTGACATGCTTCTTACACCAAATTAATTGGGCCTTTTTCATTTTTTGTGTGAGGAGGGGCTTTTTCTTAGGACAACAGGCTACAAGTCGATTTTTTGAAGAAGCATCTTATGACTGTTACTGCACTTGCTACCACTCCTGTATGTTCTTCCTATTCTCTTTTCAGTCAGACGAAGAAGCTTTACAGTTTTTAAGGCATAAACGCTTTAAAACACGGTCCTGGTTTGACTAGAGACTCGTTTGCTTCCGGTTCCTTTTTTCCTATCAGCAGAGCCAGTATTCTTGAGTTTGGAAAGAAATCTATCTACTGTTGACTGATTACAAGACACTCTATAAGCAATATGACAGGAAGAACATCCTTCCTCACGTAAAGCAACAATAGCACTCTTTCTTCGTGGCGTCAACTGCACGTAACTCGCCAACCTGACACAAGCAAGAAATAACTGCAACCATATAAGCAGAGTGTGCTTATATGGCTGAAAGTAACAGCTGATGCAATATTACGTCATCACTTACGCGTGTCAATTTTATATGATGCAATCTGTAAGAAATATTGCCTATACTTACGTTATTCGGACGACAATTACAATTTTAAGGGGTGATGCACTTTCTTTGAACATCAGTGTAAAATAATTTCGGGTCCAACTAACTTAAGGGAGCATATTTTCTTGGTCTGAGGAGTTTGCATATCGCTATGTTGCACTACTGGACGGGGAAATTTCACAGCATATTTGGCAATGATCTGACTGGAATTTAGTTTGGGGGGGTGACATTTATTATGTTAATCAGATTATGATATTATAAATCCAAATGCTGCACTCCCCTAGTCGGAAGCATACCCAGTAGGGTCAGTAATAAGGTTTGCATCTAGATTTTTCTTTAGCATAATCATGTCTTGGGCTGCTGTAAGCGTACAGCTCAGTGTTTTGATAATTTTGACGACTAAGAAGATTTATCCCTTGCAGTACTAATACTGTATATACGTGACAGTTTGTTTGTTATTTGGTTTTTAGGAGCATTAGCAACTAAGGCCATATTGCTCCGCGATATGCGGTGGTCATTCCCTGACCTTTCCGCATCCTCCGTATTTGGTGGTGACGGGCTCGAACCCCAGTCTAATCAAGAAGCGTGTGCTACGCACTGCTGTTCCTTCCCACCTGGCTACGGAGGCGCTATATACGTGACAGCTGCAAATGCTTTTAGAAGTTGAAATGGAAAACATATTTTTTTTCTTTTACTAATATTCATAATTAAATATAAATTTAAAAAAAACTATATTTTTTTTCTATTAAGCTTAAATTATGCAGTTTAGTTAGCTATTTTTCAAGGAAGACACTGTACGTTTTCATTAGCTCTTACAAAACAAAATAATGATATTGAACCAAAGTAATTACAACTGGCTCTCAGAGTGTCAAGAAAACCCCAACGAAGCCTTTCGACCTTAGCTATTGAAAGCTATTGCTCGAGGATGGTGTCTATCCTTTCTTTTCAGGTTATGCCTTTTTTTTTTTATTTTCAACGGCTCGTCCGTTAACTTTTAAGGTCTTTTCAGTTGTATTCTGCTCCTTTAAATTTGTGAATGGTACAAGTACATTGTATCGGGGTATCTTTTTTTTCGATTATTCTGTTCAATTTTGTATGAGAGCCTTATTGCTATTACTGCCACTATTACTACTAAGTTATTTCAGAACACCGATTACTCTTCGATTGAGGTTGAAACTAAAATGAACCAAATTCATGAACAGGAAAGACTTAAAAAGTAAAGTTACCCTGAAGACGTCGCAGGCTAATTTATATTATATAAAGTATTAGTAAAATAATAAGAGGAGTTTACCTCAATATAGTACGTAGAACACTTCCGTATGATACCCTCCAGAAATTAAAACGGAAAAACCGAAAAAATCGACAACTTACCGGTACATTAGAGTAAAATATTAATTACCGGTACATTAGAGTAAAATATAAATAATTAAATAATCAATTTAACAAAATTTAAATCAATTTAAAACAATTAAAAATCAAATTAACGTAATTAAAAGAATCTAACGAAAATATTAAGGAAGGAAAATCGTTTTGAATATTTTCGTTAGATTCTTTTAATTGCGTTAATTTGATTTTTAATTGTTTTAAATTGATTTGAATTGTGTTAAATTGATTATTTAATTATTTATGTTTTACTCTAATGTATCGGTAAGTTGTCGATTTTTTCGGTTTTTCCGATTTTAATTTCTGGAGGGTATCATACGGAAGTGTTCTACGTACTATATTGAGGAAAACTCCTCTTATTATTTTACTAATATTATTATCAACGTATTGAGTATTACAGCTCTGATTCATACTATCTAATTATATAAAGTATGTAATATAAAATACGCTTACAACACTGTTATGTTTGCTGTTCGAGTGCTCTATACGCCAGTTCTAACGGGTTCAGGCAGGGCCGACGTTAGAGTGTTTTTCACCCGGGGGGGGGTGCAGCGGAGCAAATGGCCCCCCGCAAGATTTTTGCCTTAAGTGGCGCCTATGGAAGGGTGCATAATTTCTTGACAGGGAAAGAGACCATATTACAAAAGGAAAAACTCACTGCTGAGGTTGGGGAGCACTACCAGACCTATTTGGCCCTAGAACAAGTTATCAGCGAACAACCCTACGCTCTGTTAAAATTACAACCGTTGCTCAAGAAACAGCGATAATCTCATTCTCAAATCTGGTCCTAGCCACTGAAATCCCAGGAAAGTAGGTGGCAGAACCCACCAAAGTACTCTAGCATCAGTGGTACACCCAGTCAGCCTCCCCGTGGCATGGTGTGGTAACGTCGGGTCCCACTAGGGGCTCGGCGGCTAATAGACCGGAGGAACAAAGGGCACAACACAATATACAGCACATGACCCCCACACACTTCAAATCTCTGGCCCCGATACAATGTACACCCGCGGAGATGGGAGAAATCCCAGGAGCCGTTAGACACTAACATACCTTATACCTTATACCTTATATACCAGACTGCGAGCCGACCCAGAGAAGCAAATGACCTGCAAAGAAAAGTAACTGAAATCATCATAAAAGCTAGCGAACAGGAAATGAAAAGGAAAATCCGAAAGCCAGGCGCCATGCCCTGGTGGACCCTCGACATTGAAAACCTGAGAAATGAAGTAATGAGACGACGAAAGGACTTCCAACGGGCCCGGCGGTCTTGGCCGGTCGCTGAGGTCGTGGCCATGAGGGATAGGTATAAAGACGCAAGAAATCGATACACAAAATTAATAAAGGACACCAAGCGCAAAACTTGGGAAAATCTTGTTTCCACAGCAGGGAACGCTAACCCCTGGGGAGTGGTTTATCAAGTAGCCACTAACAGACACTCCAGAGGAGAAGTCGCAGAAGCAACAATGACCCCGCTGGGTACCCTGACCACTACGTGGGATGATTCGGTGACCAATATTCTAAACTCCTACCCTTCCAGAACAACTGCGGATCTGTCAAGAAAATGACTCATACTTCACTGATCAACAAGAAACCCCCTTCACTGTGGATGAGCTGCATGCGGCCGCCATGCAAATCAGAAGCAAAAAATGCCCTGGCCTAGACCTAATTGAACCGGAAATTGTGAAGAAAACGGTGGAATACACCCCGGATCTGTTACTGACGCTATATAACACCTGCCTCCAAGAAGGAACCTTTCCTAATGACTGGAAAATTGCCAACATCAAACTTAAATTGAAAAATCCATCAAAGCAGCCAGAAAAACCAGAGTCCTACCGTCCGATCGCCTTACTCCCAGTTGTAGGCAAACTATTCGAGAGAATGCTGCACAACAGGCTACTCCACTATTACGAAGGGGCAAACCTAACAAACACAATGGAATTTGGATTCAAACCTGGCCTGTCCACGATCGGAGCTCTCAAGACACTGCTGGATAAGGTAGAAACCTGTACTAACAAATATTTTCTTGTTATCAGTATTGACATCGCAGGGGCGTTTGACGCCATCTGGTCGCCGAGCGTCCTCGCCAGACTTAGGCTGGCTGGAGCGCCCCTAAACCTGTATAACACAATCAGGAGTTACCTAACACAGAGAACGATCGAAGTACATGTACCGTTTAGGAAGCTAACTAGACAAATCCACAGGGGGGTACCCGCAGGGCTCTGTCCTAGGACCCCTGTTATGGAATATGATTTTAGATGAATTCCTGGCCCTTGATTATTGGCGAAGTCGGCGCCCAGGCCTTCGCCGATGATTTGATAATAACTGTTGCTGCTGACTCACGAGCGCAGATCGAAGAAAAAGCCAACCACGCGATACGAATTTTGCAAAACTGGGCTACAATCCATTGCCTGCGGATTTCTCCAAGTAAGACCTGCTCAGTACTCCTGAAGGGCAGACTCGACCTTGCCAGACCACCGCAAGTGAAAATCCAAGGCACCACAATAAAACTTGCTACAGAAATCAAATATCTCGGAATCGTCATTGACAAAAATCTGTCTTTCCAGCCCCATCTAAAGTACATTAAACAAAAGATACGGAAATATTCTGCATTGGTCGCAAGAGTGACCAGGAGGGACTGGGGGCTAAGCAAGCGGACCCTGTCCCTCTACTACAAATCTACCTTCATCCCGGTCATCACATATGCTTCACCAGTTTGGTACAAAAAGGTAACCACAGTGGTAAATAGAAGAACCTTGAACAGCTTCCAGCGGTCAATAATTCTGACAATCACACGAGCTGTCTCCACAGTCAGCACGCACGCATTCCAGGTTCTGGCCGAAGTCCTCCCGCTGGACTTGGAAATCATCAGATTCGCCCTGACATATAATATGGCAAAAGAAATACCGTGCACTATCCTGAACTTTACGTTGGATCTCACCAACAACAACAGGAAGCTTGAAAAAACCAGACTGCTCGACCACCTCCGACAGGAATGGCAGGATCGGTGGACAGAATCCACTAAAGGGGAAATCACCAAGAAGTTCCTCCCTAGCGTAAACAGAGTCTTTCCAAAACTCCCGAGTTGGTTCCAACCAGGGCTCCACGTCACCTTTCTGCTCACAGGGCACAGGCCATTTAATGCAAAACTATATAGCTTCCGAATCACTGAGGATCCCCGTTGCCTCTGTGGCCACGAGGAAACATGGCAACATCTCATGTATGACTGCGACCAGTATGAGGACCTGCGATGCAGGCTCACCACTGCTATCGCCTACTTCCCGCAGAACATGGAACAGCATCTTCTCGACTCGGTACTCTTTGCTAGAAGGCGAGCACTTATAGCAAATCACCATGCACAGCACCCAGAAGCTGATGATGAATCCCAAAACCAGGACGAGAGAAAACCGGAATACACAAAAAAACTGTACCAAATAACCCACAACCACGAAAATGACCATCATTTAGCCTTGTTCACGAGGGAACTGACAACCAGGAAGACCTACGTCTGAACCAGAGACAACCTGACACAGGACTTGATTCATGTATGACCCTGCGACTGGGATCTGACTCCTATATTGAAAAAGAACACCAAAGAAGATCCGGTTCAGATCGCTTGGACCCCCCACGTGCTCACAACTGTCAATGCCTGATGGTGATCTGAACCGGGCTCCCTTGCCTGGTACCTTTACTCCCTTTCCCCTGGTGGGGAGGAGGAGACAGTCTTGTCTCCTCTCCACCCCTGGCAACCCTGATTCTTTTCCTGGTGGGGCTTGGGCCTGCCTCACTGAAAATCCTGGGGTCGCCTTCTCTATCGTCCCCATACTTCTGTCTTTTCCCCCAGCCTTCAGACTCCCCCCCTACTCTGCCTAATATGCCAGCGTATAACCCCACACAAACTGCAAAAACTTAACTTCGTCCAAATTAAACCGCATACACCTCAATTGGCTTTTCTAATTCCAGCGCTCACCCCTACCGAGTTTTTTTTTTTTTTTTTTTAGGCCCTAGTCACTAAAATCTCAGGAAACTAGGTGGCAGGGCCTCCCAGAGTAAAACTTCATTCTGTGTACCTGGTCTGCTTCCACGAAGCCAAGTGTGGAAAACGTTGGGCCTCAGTAGGGGTCCAGCGGCTAAACGGCCAGATGAACAACGATACAGAACACTACACATATACAAAATCCACACACTTTTAAATCTCTGGCCTTCCCAGTGAACTGGTACACCTACAATGAAAGCAACACGGAGATGGGGGAACCCCTGGTGTCGTTAGACATCAATACACTTTACACTTTATTTTACTTTACACTTTATTACAAACAGACAAAGACTGTTAGTGGATACTCCTATGTGTTTAGTCATGCTTATGTTAGCTCCTGGATATATCTATATTACTAGTGTTTGTGACCATCCCCCTACTGCAAAATATGTGTATCAACTAGATCTTCCTCTGGTGAGTTCATACACACCTTTTTTGTGACTGACAGAGAGGGGGTTGCGCCATGCAATCTGTTTGAAAATCGGTGATTTATAGCGATAATTTTGCTTTCATTACTATTGAAAAATGGCCTCCAAATAACATTATCTCCTTCTCTGTCGGTAAATATTTCTGAGTTTGGTTCCTGTCTCTCAATTTTTTGAGGTGACAGGGATCTTGACACCATTTTGACACTGCAGGGTGGCTGCTTGGGGCCCCGGGGTCTTCAGTGATATATTTTCGTGGGCCCATACCCAGCCAATTAATAAAAAAAAGCATTTTGACCTTGTCCAACAATATTATACATGGAAAATATTTTGTATGTGAGACTTCCATCTTGCCTTCTTCCCCAAGCTCTCAGCCAATAGGAATTGAGAGCGGTATTTTTTGGAGGGAACTTGTTCTACGGGAGCTGCCATTTTAATTTATCATGGCTCCCTACAGTGAGGGCAACCATTTTTGTAAAGTTGTGATATATATATATATATATATATATATATATATATATTGATTATGTGCACAGCCTTATAGGTAAGTCTGTATTGTAATATAGTGTTTTTAGAGGCTTTTGTGTGGGGTTTTCACTACCTTCTGCAGAGTATTTTAAAATGGCGACTAACTATGCAGCTGCCATTTTGACTAGTGCTTTAAGTGTGATTCTTATGTATCTTTAATGCAAATTATTAGGAACACAAATATTAAATTTAAGTTTTTTTCTTATGTAAAATGTCAATATAATGCCAATTGGTTCTTAGTATGTTTATACACTGGTCTTCAAAATAAAAGATACCTTTCCTTGGGCTATTTGGGCTCTAAAAGAAAACAGACGATATCTCAGCTTCTATGGGGTGTAATAACCAGGTTCATGCACCATTAGATTTCTTTTGAATCTCTGCATCCATCTGCCGGTTTTTGGCTCCCCTGGTGGCAAGTTTTTGAGATTGCATTTTTCTGGGCCCAGTGCACCGAAACTTCTGGAAGGGGTGTG